>NC_140156.1:1455878-1650878 GCF_964035555.1 Netta rufina
TAGGAAAACATTAGCTCAAAGTCTTAATAAGAGGAGCTTGAATACAAGGAGGGGGCCAGTCTAGAGGGAGAAGCTTGTTTAAAGTGTGTGGGTTTCAGGGAGCTGTGCAGTAGAGACTTGCAGAGAGGAATTTTAAAGAGCATGTTGAATGGGAAATTAATTGATGATCAAAATGCAAACTACAATTTTAAATCAGGAAAGAGCTAGAATATACTTTTATAATGAAAAATACGCCAGAAAAGAGTGAGGAAAGTGTCAGTGTTGTTATAAAGGAAGTTATTGGAAAAAGGAAAGGGTTAGAGGAGCACTAAAGCAGAGAAATTCATGCTTTTGTGATAGAAGTGTTGGAACCCCAAGGACTGGAGATGGTAGTGATCACAAACTCATTTACTGATTGCTCAGTTTTCTGTGTGCTGTCTGTATACCCCATGGCACCTACCTTGCATTCAGAAAGCAATGCAACCTTTGGGGTTAAAAAATAAAAACCAAAGAGGGCAGTGCTTTCCAAGAAAAAAAGATAAGTCCTTTTGGCAAACAGGTAGGTGAACGGAGTATGTATGTTCCTTCCTCGGTGTCCTGCTGTTAACGTGAGAGGATATTCTCCAGAACCCGGTAGATAATTGCACTCTGGTTCTTGTGTTTTTTACCATCTTTCATGAAACAACTTCAGGTTACTTGACAGAAGCTAATGGCCTAAGCTTATGTGCATTTGGCATTGTTTTCTCATTGGTGAGCTTCAAGCCTGTGTCTGGCCCATTATTGCTCCCAGAATATTGTTGCAGAGCTAGACTTGGACTTAGATTACTACGCTTAGTCTTAGCACTACAGATTATTAAAACCCTTTCCATTAAATACTTTCTCAAACTAAGAAGTGACTTTCTGAAATAGCTGTTTTCAGAAGATCTGCATCTTAGCTAAGCAATATGACAGAATTTTGCCTGTTGTTAAACACTGAGGCTAACGACAAGTCCATCAGCAGTTTCAGAGAGGACAGAACAATGTCTAGATGCATGCTCATCTGCTAGGATTTGTGATTTCTGAAACGTGACTTGCATAAATTCATCTTAAGGTTTTGCAGGATCCACTGTGTCATTAAAATAACGATAATAATAAAACTTACAGGCATCTGTGTAATGCGTTTTGGATTTCATATAATTTGCAAAAGTACTTAACGATTCGGTGTCATTTTGTGGTACACTACAAACATCAAAAGGAAGTGAGAACAAAGAAAATGATGGTGAAGATGTTCCAAGGCGTTACAACCTTCAACAGAGTAAACCTGTTGACTGCTACCAAGCTCCTATGGAAAGTAGGTTGAACGCACAGTTTCTCTTAAAACCTTATTTCTTGCACATAAGTGAGATAAAATTTTTGAATGTAAATACATGTGTTTGCACACACAGTTCTGTTTCAGTTCTGTACCTTCATTCTGCACATGAACTTCACTGTTTTTATCAGACACGTGTGTCCTGTGCACATTGTATTTCTTTGCTGTTTGGCATGCTTAGTGCTGTGTATCCTTGATATAACAGTAATTAATCACACTTAACAGTCTTGCTCTTGTGATTTTCAGTTCACCTTTAAACAGGGCGTAGTTTTCCACTTGTGCCATGCACTGATGAAAAGCAAAAACAGTTAAAAATTCTTCTGGAATTAGGGATGAGTGAAACACGTGGCATTTTCTTTATCTTTTGATATCCTCCTCTCTTAAATGTATCTGTATCATTATTCTAAATTCTTTCCTTTCAGTAAGACAAAGAGATCGAGAGAGGACTAACTCGGGCCAGCCCCATTCTGTCAGACAGAAAGAGTCACTTGAAAATGCTGGGTCACAAAAATATAGAAGACGTGCCAGGTTGGTGTATGGCTAGTGATAGCTCTTACTTATCCGTAGAGCTGTCAGTCTCCTTACTGCATAATGCTTCAAAGGGTTTTCAGTTTAGTGGTAATTACAGAGTAAGTTTATGATCGGTACTTTGGTAGTCTTAAGGTAGAGAGGAAAGAAATATTTGGAGGGGAGGAGGTGGATACTTTTAAGTTGGTTTCTTTTTTAAATCCAATATTTGTGGGTCGCTGATAAGATGATTATGGAGGTAGTGTCTGAGTTTCTGTAACTGAAATTCTTTGGTTCTGGAACTGAAGCCAGAATCCCCCCTTAAAAATCTTAGTCAGACTATTTAATCTTGAAGGATACAAATGATTTTCTTAAAACCGAAAATAATTTTATTCAATTTAGAGGGAGAGGCTTTATGGAAGTTTTGTTAGATTTAAAAAAAAAAAAAAAGAAAAAGTTATCACTCAAATACTGACTCTAGTTTCTGTTTGGAATCAACTAATGTTTCTATATGAAGTTAACCTTAAACAATAAAAGATCTAAATGAAATGATAAATTGCCTTAGTAATGATAAAGGCTTTTTGGATTCTGTAAGCAGTTAGTGCGTAGAGAATGCTGTTGATTGCCAGATATTTTGTTGAGCATTCTTGAAAGCAGACAGTTGTCACGAGGAAAATCATGTCATGGCCTTTGAAATCAGATTCCTAAGGAGTACAATGGACTGGAAAATAGATCTCAGAGTAAATTTTGAGATAGAATTCCCTTAATTTTTGGTGTTACTTAGTATCTGCTCTATTTTCTTTTTAACTTTCTGGTCTATATGCTTGCTTGCAGACAGAGACGTGCAGATGACATCAGTGATTCTACACCCTCTTGCTCATCTCCCTTGCTTAGTACGTGTGATACGGAGGATGGTGGTGAGAGCAGTGAGGATGGCGAGAGCAACCAAGAAGGTTGCTGTCGTTAGAGAATAGGGGAGGGATGAACCTCCTTCCAGTGAATATTTAGCCATGTTTAAGTTTATCTGAATGTAACTGTGTAAGTTTATGTCAATTAATTAGGTCTTCTATATATTAATTAATGTCTTCTACATTTGCTTGGCATTATTACGAAAAACAAATCTTCGAGCTGCATCTTAAAGAAAAAGAAGCCCTATAACTTCTCCTTAATTCAAATCAGGACTTTTCGAGTGAAACGTCAGAAACGGGACCTAAAGAGGGTTCAGAGGGATCAAAAGAAAGTTGGAAGAAGTCAGGGAGATGCAATGCAAATAGTGTGGTAAGTCGTAAACTAATCATCATGTCAGCGAGTGTTTCCAGTGATTATGAAAGATCTCAGTGTGCCATCTACAACTACCTTTGTTGATGGTTTTCTCTAAAGCAACTTCAAAAATTGCCCAGAATGTTTCCGTTGTGCTGAGATAATTTCTGATGAAACCTTGATCTAGATTGCTGCTTTCTTTAACATACAAACTCTGTTGTGTTGAATTTCTCTTTAGATTGGATTTGAGAACGTGGGTGGTCTTTCCGAACACATCGCAGCTTTGAAAGAGATGGTGATTTTTCCCTTCCTGTATCCAGAAGTTTTTCAGCGTTCAATATTCAGCCCCCAAGGTAACTCATTACAGTGATAAATCTTAAGTCAGCTGTTTTCAGGAGAAAGTTCAATTAAGGTATCAATATGCTTCCATGCTTCAACATTTTTGGCAGCGGTGAACATTTGTTTTAGTAGTAGCAAAAAGTGGTTTCTTAAAAACGGATAGAATCAAGAATATTTGTAGGTTAAAAATATAAGCAATGTCTTAAAATTTTAAGTTTTACCATCTGGTGTTTTTAAAAAGTTGGGTTAGTTGGGTTGGAGTGGTTTTGTTCTCAGTTTTATGTAGAAGTCAGCTTGATTAGTTTGTAAGCAAGAAGGGATTATCTAGTGGAAGTCAATTGTAATATGTTGCCTGGAAGCCCAGTTGTTTTTCCTGCCTACTTTTGCTTTCTTTTTTTTTTTTTCCTCTGAGTGCTAAGGCATCGCTTTTCCTTCCGGCTTTAGGCTTCCTCACTTGCCATCAGCAATAGATGGTCTGAGAGACCAAACCCAGTAACTTAATGCTTTTGAAAGGAGCATTAAATGCTTTACTAACAGATTCTGCATATTGTGAAAGCAAGAATATGCAGTTTATTGCTGAAGAATGAACTGGTGATTCACCATTCAGCCCATTCTCAGATTCTGTGCTGAAGTTTGCCCGTTTGGCTCCGGTTTGCTGTAATCACCCTGTTTGTCAGCAGTTTTGGAAGTGTCCTTCTGGGACAGTATGCTCTCTTTTGAAGGTTTTATACGTTTGAGTTACCCCCTTATTCATTTCTTTAGGTGAAAAAAATGAATTTTCTTGTGAAACGTTGTAAAAACGCAGAACTTCTATCTGTTCTGCCTCTACCCACACTTCAGCTATTACTGCTGTCTTGTACATGACGTGTTTTGGTTAGAAAAGATGAGTTTGTTCTAGAGACGATGGTTGTAGGAGGTACTCATCATGATGTTTTTTTTCCTATCTGGATCATTTTTATTGCAGAGGCTGTCTATTTTATGGCCCCCCAGGAACAGGGAAAACACTAGTTGCTCGTGCACTTGCCAGTGAATATAGTCGAAGTGACAGGAAAATATCATTTTTTATGAGAAATGCTTCGGACTGCATGAGAAAATACATGGGGGAATCAGAATGCCAACTTTGTGTGTTATTTGAACAGGTAAGGTTGAAATACACAGTGTATTCTGTCAGAGTTGAAACCATTATTTTCTGTGGTCAACGTTTTTAAGTAGAACTTGCTCTTTTTTTTGTATTTTGTTAGTTTTTTTTTTCCCACTGAAATGGAAATGCCAGTGTTTCTGCTGTGAATGTCAGCTGTAAGAACTACTGGAACGATTTGCTTCCTGTCACCCGGATACAGTGGGTTGACACAGACTGTCTTCTGTTAGTCATGCCAGATACTCCAGTAGCTCTATCAGTAGAGGTCGCAGAGGCTAAAATGAAAGATCTAGTTTAGATGACATTCCAACCATGATGTTTTTGTGCATTTTTCCTTTAAATAATGCTGTTTTACTCTGTTTTTTTGTGCTAGGCCTATCAGATGCGACCTTCAATTATTTTCTTTGACGAGATAGATGGTCTCTCTCCTGTGCACTGCAGTAAACAAGACCACATTCACAGAATCACAGAATTTCTAGGTTGGAAGAGACCTCAAGATCATCGAGTCCAACCTCTGACCTAACGCTAACAGTCCCCACTAAACCATATCCCTAAGCTCTACATCTAAACGTCTTTTAAAGACTTCCAGGGATGGTGACTCCACCACCTCCCTGGGCAGCCTGTTCCAGTGTCTAACAACCCTTTCAGTAAAGAAGTTCTTCCTAACATCTAACCTAAAACTCCCCTGGCTCAACTTAAGCCCATTCCCCCTTGTCCTGTCACCAGTCACGTGGGAGAACAGGCAAACCCCCACCTCACTACAGCCTCCTTTAAGGTATCTGTAGGGAGCAATAAGGTCGCCCCTGAGCCTCCTCTTCTCCAGGCTGTACAAGCCCAGCTCCTTCAGCCGCTCCTCGTAGGACTTGTTCTCCAGGCCCCTCACCAGCTTCGTCGCCCTTCTCTGGACCCGCTCAAGTCCCTCGATGTCCTTCTTGTAGCGAGGAGCCCAAAACTGAACACAGTACTCGAGGTGCGGTGTCACCAGAGCCGAGTCCAGGGGGACGATAACCTCCCTAGCCCTGCTGGTCACACTGTTTCTGATACAAGCCAGGATGCTGTTGGCCTTCTTGGCCACCTGAGCACACTGCTGGCTCATATTCAGCCGACTATCCACCATCACTCCCAGGTCCTTCTCTGCCAGGCAGCTCTCCAACCACTCATCTCCCAGCCTGTAGCTCTGCTTGGGGTTATTGCGCCCCAGGTGCAGGACCCGGCACTTGGCCTTGTTGAACTTCATGCAGTTGACCTCAGCCCATCGGTGCAGCCTATCCAGATCCTCCTGCAGAGCTTTCCTACCCTCGAGCAGATCGACACACGCACCTAACGTGGCGGTGGCAGGGGGCGGTGGCGGATCCTCGGCATCCTGCACACCCTCCGCCCGCGGCCTCGAGCGGCCCGACCCGCTGGCGCGCCTCACCTGCCCCGTGTGCCTCGAGGTGTTCGACAGCCCCATGCGCGTCCCCTGCGGACACGTGTTTTGCACACCATGCCTGCAGGAGTGCCTCAAGCTCAAAAAGCCAGTCTGTGGTGTCTGCCGCAGCACCCTGGCGCCTGGCAGCAGGGCTCTGGACTTGGAAAAGCAGTTCGAAGCGACAGAAACCACTTGTAACGGCTGCAACAAAAAGATGTTTCTCTCAAAGATGCGCAGCCACGCAGCTTCTTGTTCAAAGTACCAGAACTATATCATGGAAGGTGTGAAAGCTGTGACTAAAGAACCACTCCACAACACCAGGAACTTCCCCAATCGCTTCACCTTTCCTTGTCCATATTGCAGCAAGAAAAGCTTTGATCAAGAAGGACTAGTTGAGCACTGAAAAACATTGCACAGCATGGATGCAAAACAAGTGGTTTGCCCAATTTGTGCCTCGATGCCGTGGGGAGATCCAAATTACAGGAGTGCTAACTTCATGGAACACCTTCAGAGACAACACCGGTTTTCATACGATACTTTTGTGGTACGTGTTTCTTCATCCTTGGAATACGTGAGCCTGATGACTCTTAAAACCCAGCTTTTTTTATGTAGCCACTACTGTAAAATGTAGTCCTTGCAGATGGTATAATGTGAGAAGTTGAATTACTGTTAAGTCAGAGGAGGAGACAGCTGGTTTTGTGTTGTGTTAACCAATATGGCCCTGGCAGTAAAAGAATTTCTGTACCCTTTGTTCATAGGATTATGATGCTGATGAAGATGATATGATGGCACAGATTTTGATGCGTTCTTTGCGGGATAAATAAAATAAAAAAGAAGACTAATTGTCAAACCAAGCTTCCATGAGAGGGAAATGGCCAGCATTCTTGCACTTCTCCCTGTCCATGCCAAGATGAACTCAGGCATTCAGAAATATGGAAGACTTTAATCTTAGTTTTGAATCCCCATTTGATCTTTTGGTATCATTCTTGTTTTTTATTAATATGACTATGTTGTTCAACCACGTAAGGCTAATTTTCTTTTTTGTTTCACACAAAGCTTATTTATAGGTCAGTGTGGAGGAGACAGTTCTGTTTTCCTTCACATCTGCCTGTTTTCTGATTGCTTTCTGCCAGTTGTGCTAGTTTGACTAAAGCCAGAAATACTCCAAATTGACTGGCATGAACTAGCTGGTAAACCTCTTCTTCCCCTGATCTTGTTTACATTTTTCTGGAGAACAAGTTTCTGGAGAACAAGTCCTACGAGGAGCGGCTGAGGGAGCTGGGCTTGTTCAGCCTGGAGAAGAGGAGGCTCAGGGGTGACCTTATCGCTCTGTATAGGTACCTCAAGGGAGGCTGTAGCGAGGTGGGGGTTGGCCTGTTCTCCCACGTGCCTGGTGACAGGACGAGGGGGAATGGGCTTAAGTTGCGCCAGGGGAGTTTTAGGTTAGATGTTAGGAAGAACTTCTTCACTGAAAGGGTTGTGAGGCACTGGAACAGGCTGCCCAGGGAAGTGGTGGAGTCACCATCCCTGGAAGTCTTCAATAGATGTTTAGATGTAGAGCTTAGGGAAATGGTTTAGTGGGGACTGTTAGCGTTAGGTCAGAGGTTGGACTCGATGACCTTGAGGTCTCTTCCAACCTAGAAAATTCTGTGATTCTGTGATTCTGTGATTTCTTAAATGATAGTATGAGAGGTGTCTTTGTGGCTCTTTTCCTTTGGTGAGACCCCTAGATGCTAACTCACCAGATTAGTTCCTGTTTCAACTGGCCTATGATGCCTGTGATTTCATGATGTTTACCAGTGTGTGAATTCTCACAGGCAGCCTCTCAATTATATGGAAAACATGTCTTCAGTATGTCTTCAAACTGCAACATTCCTTAGCAAAAATGTTTGAAGCTGAGTAAGAAACTAGTTCAAAACACTTTAGTTCTATACCTGATGACGATTTTGTTCCATACTTTGACCATAATTTCTAGCCTGCCTGGAAAACAGAACTTTGGTGTTAGCTAAAATGCATAACTTTCAACTGTTATAGCAAATATTAATCATTTGTTGGCCTTATTAAATTGGTGTTTAAAAAATCGGTTTTCTAGGAATCTTAAGCCTTATGCTTGTAGGGGAATTCAGAAGCTTTTTCAATATCCGTATCTTATGTAAACTAAAAATTTCATATATATATTCCTAGTTGTTCCATCCCTCGAGGCAAGCTGGTAGCAAAACTTCTAACCCGTAGCACTTGCACAGCACTGCCTTCTGCATTGCAGATTCTAACAAGTATTTTGAATTCCTGTTTTTACTCAAACGTCGCTAAGGTAGCTGAAGCTGTACTTAGATTGTTTTCCATATACATACAGGATGGAGGTATAGCTTTCAAAGAAAATGTAAAATATAAACAAGTTTGAATTCATAGACAGTGGATACTTGATACTCAGTTATACACTTTCATTGTAGAGTTTCATTTTTAGTTTAACACTAATTGCACGGTCAATATGCTGAGATCAAGCAGTCTCAGAGACCCGAACAGAACTTGGAAATTGGAGTAGTAGTGCTGAGATGTCTGGTCTCATTGAACTTGGCATGCCTGATTGGAGCAGTGGACCTGCATCACCACAGAACTGAGTACTAATCAATTTATTTGACCAATAAACTTCACACTCTGCAGACTGCAGCATAGCCTTACCCCTAAGAAATGAAACGCACCCCAGCTAAAACATCTTGATTAAACTTTGTGTCCAGCAAGTTTGTGGCTTCTAATATATTTAACTTGGTTTTGGTGTGCTTTCCCTAATGTGGTAAGGCTGGTATAGATTCTCACTGAGGTATCTGCTTGGTGACTGCAATCTTAGTCTTAGGGAAAAAATACATCAGTGTGGGAAAAGTACTGTGTTATGGGGTTGGTGATTCCTAATGCTTGGTCTGTGAAGAGATTACAATGTGCTAGTGGTTGAGTACGGATTTCTAGGTTCTGGCTATGACAAAGTTTTGTGATAAAGATTGGCCTGAATCTAGATTTCTGCAACTGTTCTAAGTGCACTTCCATGCAATTCTGACATTCATAGGTATTACAGTTTTGCACCTACATAAAATCTGCTTGATCTTTGGGGAATGAAAAAAAAAAAAAAGGATGATGACCTGTTTAATTTACTGTGAACACGTTAATTTATCCTGAAAACTTGTAACTCAATGCCAAAACAGGTGATTCTAAACGATAGTTGAAACCAATTTACTAAGCCTGATATCAGCAAGTGGTCTGTGTTAACTTACCTATTTTTTATGTCTTAAAATGAGTCTTGTCCTTAAAAAGCTTGTCCATTATGACTACTCATGGAAGAAAGTCATGTGGAATGGAACAAAATTTACTGAACCGGTAAGTAAAACCTATATTTTTCTATTAGTTCCATTGTTTCAACTCTTCTGACGCTTATGGACAACATAGATAACAGAGGGGAGATTGTGGTAATCGGAGCTACCAACAGACTGGATTCTATAGATCCTGCTTTACGAAGACCAGGACGCTTTGACAGAGAGTTCCTCTTCAAATTGCTAAATACAGAGGTGAGAACTTAAATTCAACATTAGTGCTACCATGGCAAAGTCCAACTTTATAGGGAAAAAAAAAATGACAACTTGAACAAAAGAGTGATATGTGGAGACACTGCCTTGTTCCATGGAGGGCAAATCTGGTACTGGATATATATGGTCAGGATGATACCACCAAGTAGTTAGTTCTATAACCAAACCTTTCATTTCCAAAGTTGTACCTGTTTACTTAATTATTTAGTCCACTTGGGCGCTTTCATCATGAAGTTGTGTTTTTGGTCTCAATCCTTCACTTATGAATGAATAGGGGACGTGTTTGCATTTGATTGTGTCCCGGATCAGTGATAGTAGTTTGAGTCATAATTTTGTCTTTTTTTTTTCTTACTAGGAAATTAAGAAAGAAATCTCAGCCTTCTGGTCCGACACGTAGTCTTCAACATACTTTTTACTCTCCAGAGGCTTTTGTTGCACACTGTTCTGTTATTTGTAAGCAATTTAGTAAATAGTATCTCATATAGGTATATAAAATGTAATATATACGTATTTTAAGATATTTTAAATAAATTTGTTTATTTGACCTTTCTTAAATATATTTAAGATCTTTTATTTGATATTTTTGTTCTATATATGTAGCTCTCTATTTATTATCCTATATATATATAGGATAATAGAGAAGTGAGAAACAAAGGAAAGAAACCAAAGGCACCTTCCCCCCCATCCACCCTCTTCCACCTCCTCCCCCCGAGCGGGGGGGGGTCCCATTGGACCGCGCGGCCCGCCCCTCGCCGGGGCCCCCGCGATCCGATTCGTGGAGGAGCCTCCTGCGGTCCCGCCCCTTCGGCCCTTCTGTGGTCACGCCTCTCCGCTGTCAATCACAGCCGGACCCGATTCTGAGTGGGCAGCGGCGCGGGGCGCATTGTGGGGGCCGGAGCAGAGCGGTCGCCATGGAGACGGGGCCTGGTCCCGCTCTGCGAGCCTGACCCCCGGCCCCTGACCTCTTCTTGACCTTTACCAGTGACCCCGGCCCCAAATGAGACCCCCCAAGGCGTCCCCATTGACTCCCCAGTCAGTAGGATTGTAAAGTACGAATGTTTATTCAGCGCAGGGCAGAGCGGGGGATAGTCCCACCAAAGACGTGCGCACCCGACGTGGCAACTTGCCTTGCTTATCTGCAGCAAAGAGTTACGTAGGCCTGAAGCTTCACAACGCGCCCGTACCTATTCATAGCCTGTCCCCGCTTCGTCTTAAAATGAGTCCCAAGCAGTCATTGCTGGAAACTCCTCCCATCTGCGCTTGCGCAGTGTGTCTTGGTGGAGGTCGTCGGGGGTCGTGGGGATGAAGGCAGTGACTCTTCCTCGTCACTGCTCCTTGACCTCTTGTCTCTGCGCAGACTCAGTTGCTCCTTGGCTCTTGTCCATCCGCAGGACCAGTTTCTGCCAGTTTCTTAAGACAGGCTCCCAGTCTTTGTGGGAGACTGACCTTGGGAAGGGGCCCACGGCTTCTCGCTTTAGGTAATTTGCACGGGACAGGGCAGGAGCACGAGGCTGCGGAGCAGTCCCCGAGCATAGCCCGCGTCTTCACACAGCGCCGAGCCATTTCTGTGAGATTGCCTCTTCTCTACCCTCAGCCCGCAGGATGGGGGAGAGACGACCACCCAGTAGCCCCATGCTGGCCTGGGTGGAGGCCGAGGCTCGTCAGGAGAACACAGCTCCCAGTGAACACCATGAGCACGTCATGGAGCTGCTGTTGAACGGTGAGCGAGGGCTCCCGTCAGGGGGAGCAGGGCTGGGGCTAGGGAGCGGGGGGGCCAGCAAGAGCACCCTGCTCAGCGTCAGGACCAGCATGGCAGCCCAGCCCCCGGACACCCCCAGGGCGGTTGTGCCAGGGGAGCAAGCACGGGGCTGGAGGGAGGCCAGAGCTCCTTCCTCTCCTCCCTCCTGCCTTTGGCCACCCTCTACAACCCTCCTTCTTCTCCTGCCTTCTTAGAAGCTGACAGCTTATGTAATACACAATAAATGTTTGTTCATTGTCTTTTGTATTATAAAAACAAGGAGTTCCGTTTGAGGAGCGGGAGTTGCAAAAGCTCCCTGCTGAAGTAAGGAGCTGTATAATACTTGGCTAGACACTATGAAAATTCTTTTGCTTAATGTAACAAAAAAGAGAAGGCCCTCCCCTTCTCTCCTTCTGCATCTCAGCTGCCTCTTTTGTTCAAAGACACTGTTGCAAAGCTCATGTAACCACCTCCTGATAAGTTGCTAAACTAGTGTATCAACATCCTGCCTTCCTGTCTCACGCTGGCCCAACATGACCAAAAAAAACAAAAAACAAGTTGAACCACAACGCCGAGGAAGACTATGGCCTTCATCTTCACAACCACCAGAGGGACAGAGACGACCCCCTAGCAACAGTGCGCGCAGTCGCAGAATATACCAGATGTGCTGCGTAATCCCGGAATTACCAAAATATAAAAAGGGACCCTGGCGGGGGTGAGGTGCGCGCCGTTGGCAGAGCTGAGACTCCCCGGCCGCCCAGCGCTGTTTTGCTTGCTGTTGCTTACTCAATAAATTCCTTTCTATTATTAATGCAATGCTCTCTGAAAATTAATTAAGGGGGCAACTTCTACAACCCTCCTTCTTCTCCTGCCTTCTTAGAAGCTGACAAGTTAGCTGTCTACAAGAAAGAAGCGGAGAGCTTGCACAGCATTCTGTCCTTCGTCAGCAGCACACAACGGGTAGGTGTGGCCTTGCCATGGTGGCTGTGCCTGTGTCTCCTGAGGGTCGCGCAGCTCTGCTGCCAGGATGCTGGCGGGCTGCTGGCGAGGCAGAGCTGCCGCCCTCCAGGAGCCCCGCACAGCCCTGAGCCCCTCGAGGCTTTGGTCCTGCTGCCGGCCATGGGTCTCCCCTCTCACACTCCCCATTGGTCTCTCTGCCACCCGGCTGCCAGGATAAAGACCTGAAGATGAAGTTCCTAAGGAGCATCATCAGCGTGTGCAGAACTGCCAGAAACTGCGGCCTGTGGTTCGGCCTTGATGCCTTCTGCAACAAATACCAGCTGATATTTGTTTTTGGTATTTGTGAGCAACTTTGTTTCTCACAGGGGGACTACCCCCGTGCCGCCCAGCGCTGAATAAACACACCTACTTTACAGTCTTATGGATTGTGGAGTCCGTTTTCCACAAGCCACCGCTCCTAAGCCATTCCCCACCACACCACCTAAAACCCTTACAGCTGCCTACTATGGTAGAGGCTGGAATGCTCAGCACACCATGCAAAGGATTCCCCGGCCCTGCACGTGTTGTTGAAGTTTTAATGGAATGCAGGCGTTTGAAGGTTTTGTGCCTCTCCCTGGCTTAGGAGAGGCAGCAGCACAGTGCCCGCCGGCACCAGCTCGATGTCAGCTGCTCCCTTGGACGTGTCAGGATGAAGATGGTCTGAGTGGCCAGAGACACAACACTTTCCTCCTCGTCATTCTGCAAGGGCTGGAGGACTGCAATGGAGAGCAACAGAGCAGAAATGAAACCCACCTGTCTGCAGAGACTGCGGGCAGAGCCTGCCACCCCTCCACCCGTCACTTCCCGCAAAGACACAGAGGGACCAAGGGGTTAGAGTCAGAGAATCATTAACTATGCTGTGTTGGAAGGGATCACTGAGCCCAACTCCTGACTGCACACTGGACGGCACAGGACTTAACACCACATATCCAACAGCTTTGTCCAAATGCTTCTTGAACACCCACAAGCTCGGGCACCATGCCTGCTTGCCTGGGGAGCCTGCTTCAGTGCCCAACCACCCTCTCAGGGAGGAACTTTTCCCCAAAATCTGATCTGAACATCCCCTGACCCGGCTTTAAGCCACTCCCTCGCCTCCTATCACCGGTCGCCTGAGAGGAGAGCTCGGTGCCTCCCTGTCTGCTCCCCGTCACAAGGAAGTTGTAGACAGACGTGTTTTGCTGTTAACATACTCCAGAAAAGCCCTTTCTCTTAGCCACCCCGGTACTGGCCAGCTTCAACCCCAACCGAGCTTTTGGCCATACAAACTTTCTCCCTTCCCTCTGAGAAAGGTGAATGCCCCCTGCCCCACCGGTCGTGGACCCACACCCCGCTGCCCTCACTCACAGCCGCAGATTTCATGGATCTTCCTCTCGCTCTGGTCCTTGCAGTGCTGCGCGGCAAGACCTAGGCACAAAGCTGCTGTCAGAAGCCTGCAAGGCGCCCCCCAGGCCCACTTGCATGGGGACCCAGTCCCGGGGGGGACTCTGGGGACACTGGGGCTGGCAAAGGCTGACAAAAGAGGGACCCTGGGGGCTGTGGCTCACCGATGAATCTGATGGCTGCCTCCCGCAAGGCGACCTGAGTGTGCTGCAGGTACGGCAGGCTCTGCTGCAGGTATTTCTCCACCTTTCTCTTGTCCTGCACGAGCTGGAGAGAGCGCAAGGTTACGGGGCTTGCAGACCCTGCCCAGCTGGACAGACCACCCCCTCCTGCCAACACCCCCCCTTCCCCTCAGGCCATTCCCATCTCCCAGCAACGAGCCCTGTGGGGCTTGGGTTTTGAGGTATGGAGAGAGCTGTTGTCTTTACCAAGCACTCTGCGATCCTCCAGGTCTGCTCTGTCTGCGCCAGGTGCTTGAGTTTTTCCTTCTTCAGGAAGTCTGCAGCGGTGACAAGGGCTTCCAGGGAGGCCTGCAGAGCAGCAGAGGCTGAGAGATGGCACCAGAGCCCAGGGAAGGGGACCTGGCAACCCCCATCTCTTGGCAGGGCTGCAGGCCTTTCCCAGCCCACGGTGGGATAATGCAGTGGGGGGTGAGTGTGAACTGCATTTGGCATAAGGAAGGAAGGGAGCTGTGCCCCCATTCTCCGTGACACAGGCGGCTGCACCCTGAAGGGACACACATGCCAAGTGCCCAATTACCTTCAGCCCTGGCCCCGGACACCCAGGCAACCCCTGTGGTGTCAGTCTGCTAGTCCCTCTAGTCAGGTATGCCATACGCACCTTGGCCACGCTCTGGGTCTGGTCACTCAGGTGAAAAAAGAGTGGGAGCAGGCTCCTCTGCACGACCTTCTTCAGCTGCCTCTTGTGGCACCACAACGCAGTCTGCATCACTTTGTTGTAGAGGCAGATGGAGAGCTCTTGCAGCTGGCTGCACTCCTGGTAGGAGGAAGAGAGGAAGACTTCAGCAAGAGCTGCTCCCTGCCCGTGGTGAGCAGGGGCGTTAGGGTGGCTGACGTGAACGGAGGTGCTACAGAATCAGAGTGTGCTCAAAGGAGCTGTGGCCAGATCTGTAGCCACAGTGAAAGGACGCAGCCCCACTAGAGGGAACGTAAGAGGCCTCCTTCATGGGGGGCAGCTGTCATGAGAGTGCCCATTTGTGGGCTCAGGTCCCACAGCAGCCTTACATCGTTAAACAGTGGCAGGATGTCCCCAGCCACTTGCAGAGCGATGGAGCTGGCCTGCTTCCTCTTCACGTGATCCATCACGTTTCCGATGAGAAGCAGAGCCTTCATCTTGGTGTCAGCCCTGGCAACCTGCAGGCCCTGAATGATGCCTGGCAGCAGCACGGGAAGTTTTCTTGCCTGGAGGAAGGACAGAGTTTCCGTTTGGTGAAACGATGAAAGGCCACCCTGGGCAGAAGCCTGTGGTGCCAGAGCACCAGGCTGCCATCTTGCTCGCGCAGAGGCAGCACGACGAAAAGGAGGGCAGCTGAGCAAAGACTCTGTGCCCCCTTTCAGACCCACCCCAAAAGGTACATGGCATGCATGGAAAGCTCCCCAGAGAGCCGCTGGGCGCCTTCATGGCCAGCTCATTTCTTGGCCATTTCTTCTGCGCCACAGAGCTGTGGGCAGAGCAGAGCCCTCCCAGCTGGCTGGGAGCAGGCCATGATACCTTCAGGACAAAGGCCCACCGGCCTTCACAGAAGTGTGCCCTGCTCACCGTGACAGGTGTCTCTGATGCTCGGAGGAGAGCGCTGAGCACCAGCGAGTACGTCACTCGGTTGGGATGCTTCAAGAGCCTCTGGAGATGGCGCAGGGCCCCCGAGTCGTCTTCTCCAGCATCTGGGTGGGCCAGCAGCTGAAAGGAACACAGCATTGAGAGACTGTCGGAGGCTGCAGGCAGCTCCCGGCTCTCCCGGCGCCTCAGGCCAGGGGCCCTGGGGCCAGGCAGCCTGTCCTGGGGCAGCTGTGGCTGTGGAGGGCCGCAGGGCCCTTGAGTGCCCTGTGCCTGGCAGCACCCAGCAGCCTTTCTTTGCTTGCTGCTCCCGCACGGACGGCCTGGAGGAGCTGCCAGTTTGGGGGTAGATGGGCAGAGGCACACACACGGCCCTGAAGAGGAGCAAGGCCTCGTCCAGTAACTCACCGCCAAGTGAGGGATGCAGTTGTCCTCTGAGATGAAGCCCGGGAGCCTGCGCAGCTTCCACTCCTGGAGCACGCTAAGTGTCTCCCTCAGGACATTCTCCATCGTTTGGTTCTGGGAGAACATGGTTTCCCACATGGCCAGGGCAGCGCTGCAAGGACGGAGCACTCAGTCAGCAGGGCACACTCCGCCCCAGCGCCGTGGCCGGCACAGGCCCCGCAGGCCCCAGGCTGTCCTGCAGCCCTGGCCCTGCCGCCCCCCTCCCTTGGGGTGCCCTGGGAGCCTTGTCCAGGCAAGCAGGAGAGGGCAGAGATGACGTTCCCTGTGGTGGCAGGGATCCTGGCTGGCTTGCTCAGCTCTGGCTGCCCTGGCTGTGGCCAAGGAACCACGGCTGGCAAGCATGGCGGCGTGGAGGGCCCTGCTCTGGAAACGCAGCGTGCAGTTTGCTGTGGATGTGTCAGGCGGATGTGTCCTGTCCCCTCCCTTCCCATACAAGAAGCCCTGAAGGTTGGCATGCCTGTCAGATGATGGCGAGATCTGCAGCAGGGTGCTGGCCACCTCCCTTGGCCGCTGGTTGGCCAGCCAGAGGATGAGGATGTCCACGCTGCGCCGGGCTGATGCCGTGTTGATGCACTCCACGTGTCTGTAGATGCACCTCACGATCTCTGGCACCTGGAGAGGCAAAAGTGGAGTGCAGACGTATTTTCAGCCACTACTCACACAACTGCCCTTCCCATCGCTCTGGGATGGCTTCCAGGGATTGCCTGAGGTGCCTGAGAGGGCTGGACGTGGCAGGGAGGAAGCGGGGCCTGACATGGGCTAACGGGCAGGGCAATCCAACTACAGGCCACTTACGTCGGTCAGCCAGGAGGCAGGGTCTTCGATGGCCATATCCAGCACACTGCCGGCCTCCTGCTTGTCGTATATGTTGGAGTCTCTCAGGGCTTCAATGACCTGGAGGATGACGTCTGTCCTCTGAGACTGCTGGAGGTATTTTCCAAAGTTCTGCAAGGAGGAAGGGACGTAAGACACGTTGCAGCAAGTGCCCCGATGGTGCTGCAGAACTGAGCGGTGAGAGCAGCTCTGGAGACAGATGCCTGGCCGTGCTGGCAGCAGCGCCCACGGGAAAGCAGGAAGCAGGGGCTGCAGTCCCTGCGTGGTGGGGGCTGAGAAGAGCCCTCGGGGTGAGGGACCAGGGTTGGAGGCACGGGCCCAGGGTGCTGGCCCTGCAGATATATGGGGCTTGCCGGTGGCCAGGAGGGCCAGGAGGAGCTGCTGCTGTGAGGCTGGAGTACCACCTATGGAGAGGTCCTACTCAGGGACAGCAGGACCGTGCGGGCCAGAACAGTGAGGCCACACCAGCCGCACTGATGCCGGAGCCCTGTGTTCCCACAAGTCTCCTGCTGCTGCTGGGACAAGTGTGCCAGGAAGGGAGGAAGTCATTACCGTGGCAATGTCTGTGGTAGTGGGCGAAGGAAGCCTCGGTATGGCCTCAGCTTTCTCCTGAGGCTGTTGATTATCTTCTGGTGCTGTTCTTCCTAAACACGGCAGCGGCAGCGGAGGGGGACAAAAAGAAGAAGATTCACAAGGACAAGCCACTTTTGTTAGGAGGCTTACCAAGTGGCGAAAAGAGCTTTTGAGTAGGAATGGCTGAGGAGGGCGGAGATGCTGCAGAGCCCAGGGAGGCAGTGTTGGACAGAGATGGAAAGCAAAGGCAGACAGCTGATGGGAGCAACGGAGATGGCAAGAGAGCAAGGGGTGACGTGTGCCTCAGGGGTACGCATGCAAATGCTCCCAGCCTGGGACACGCAAAGGAACGAGAGCCCTGCGTGCAATCGCACAACTAAAACGCTCTTGGCCTAACTGAGTTGTGGGGGGTGGCTCGAAGGGCTGGAGCGCTGTAGTGCAGGGATACGAGGGGTACATACAGGGATCCTCTCTCTAGGAAGACCGCTCTAGAGGTCTCCACAAGAGCGCTCCATGGCACTACTTAGGAAAAGAAGCAAGTGCCTCAGGCAGTGCCTGTGTCTGGAGGGGAAGGAAGCCCAACACAGCTTCTCTTACTGTTTGTCTGGATGAATTGGAAGAGGTAATGAAGAGCTTCCAAAGCCTCCCATCGTAGCTGCCTATTCTCGCGCGTGTGGCAAAGGAGGAGACATCCCACCAACTGTCCCAGGAGCGGCACATTGCACTCAGTGTGTCCTCCATCAGCGCTGTGGTCCTGGGCGAGAGAGAGAGGAGGGAAGTGCTGTGGGAGGCAGCTGGGGCCAAAGTCCTGGAGCCAAGAGTGTGCCCAGGGCTGGGTCCCAGGTGAGTCAGCAGCCTCGGCCATGCCTGCTCTCCCACCGTGCTCCCTGGGCGCTTGAGGCCTGCACAGGACGGGGGGCAGAGCTGGCTCCCGAGAGTGCTCTCAGGGACTGGGAACATCCCCCAGGATCGGGGTCCATGGGCAAAGGAGGGCTGAAGGCCCTTGCTTCAGGGCTGAGCCCTAGCTGAGGGTCTGTAGCCGGGCTTGCCTCGGCAGCACCCCTGAGCTGCAGGCTGATGTGGTCTGCGGGGAAGGGGAGGTGGGCTGGCTGGAGGGGTGCGTGGCTCCTTACCTCCGGTGAGAAGCTTGTGGCTAGCCAGCTGGTCAGCTTCACGGCCCTCCCCACGGCCCTCTCGCAAATAGCTTCGCTGGGGGAGTTGGCAAAGGGCAGCAGAATCTGTGAGGGGAGAAAGTGCTGGTCTGCCCTGGGAGCTGATGCCCGTTAAAGCAGGAGCATCAGTGCTGGGCTCCCGCAGCCCTCCGATCTCGGGAGGAAAGCACCGCGGACAGGGAGGCAGGTGGACAGCAGCAGCACCAGTGGTGACCAGTGCAGTGCCTCGGAAGAGGGGTCCAATTCCTGCCGCTGCGTTGACGCAAAGGAAGCCCAGGAGCGCCATGGGCAAGGCTTTTCTCCGACACAGGAGGAGTCTGTGGAGGGGAAAGGTCTGCAGCCAGGGGATACGGGGCTGCCAGAAGACCTGAGTGGGCAGCCCCCGGTTCCCCCAAGGGAGGTGGGCACCCTTCCTGCCCTGTGCTGCCTGTGCGTGGCACTGCAGTAGGGCCTGCCCGTTCCGGAGTGGATGCTGAATTCCCTCCGGGTGAGGAAGCGCCCCTGGGAGCCCCGCTCTTGGCAAGTGGCAGACCTGCAAGATGTCCTGCAGCTCCCAGAAGCCGGAGACAGGAGAATTTCTGATGAATAGCTCCAGCATGCGGTCCATGGCGTCCAGGGTCTGCAAGGACAACAAAGGGGTGGCAGTGGATCTCCAGTCCCTCTCCTTCTGCCAGGATCTGCACAGATCTCAGCACAGAGCAGCCAGGGATCAACCCAGAGGGATGGGTGTTCCCAGAGCTCTCCCAGAACATACCTCCAAGTAGCTGATACGGCTCGGGCCCTCCAAATGCTCGTGTGAAGGAAGCAAGAAGATGCTATTAAAGCACACGAGCAGGATGCTCTTCTTCTTGCCCTCCAGCACTGACTTGACATAGCTGCAAAGAAAGCAAGGGGCCTCGTTGTCACGTTGTCACAGAGCAGGGCCTCAGGGCCTCAGGGAGGAGGACGCAGCACTGCGGGGCCTCGGTCCCTGCCATGGGGGCTGCCTTCCACCTTCCAGAAGCCCTGAGGCTTGGCGAGCAGCGGCCCCACGGCCGGCACTGCCAGGCTGCTGCCTAGACAGGGGAAGCCTGGAAGCCAGGCCCAGGGCCAGAGCAGGGGCTGGGCACGTACCTCAAGTGGCCAAGTGCAAGCATGGCTTGCTGCTGCACCGCTGTGTGCAGAACGTCCAAGGGCTCATCTTCCAGCAGCACCTGCAGAGCACAACCGGGATGGCACCGGACATCGGGCGGCACAGCTCGGCAGCGCCAGCAGAGCTGGTCCAGGTTAGAAGGGCCGGTGGAGCCCCAGTGCCCCCAGCCAGCTGTGGCACCAGAGGGCCGCCCTGCCACCTCCCTGCTGCTGACGGGGCTTCTCAATGGCCCCAAGGCCGTCAGGGGCAGCTGAGTGTCCACGCAGCGCTTGCCCCCGCCAAAGCCCTCGAGAGTCCCGTCCCCACAGCCTGCCCTTGCACCCCTCCCAGAGCCACCAGGGGGTGTCCCCTCACCTTAATATGCTCTGCAAGCTGGTATTTCTTGCAGAAGGCATCGAGGCCGCTCCACAGGCCGCACCTTCTGGCAGTTCTGAACACTCTGATGACGCTCCTTAGGAACTTCATCTTCTGGCTTTTATCCTGGCAGCCGGGTGGCAGAGAGAACAACGGGGAGCGTGAGAGAGGAGACCCATGGCCGGCAGCAGGACCAAAGCCTCGAGGGGCTCAGGGCTGTGCGGGGCTCCTGGAGGGCGGCAGCTCTGCCTCGCCAGCAGCCCGCCAGCATCCTGGCAGCAGAGCTGCGCGACCCTCAGGAGACACAGGCACAGCCACCATGGCAAGGCCACACCTACCCGTTGTGTGCTGAGGACGAAGGACAGGATGCTGTGCAAGCTCTTCGCTTCTTCCTGGTAGACAGCTAAGCTGTCAGCTTCTAAGAAGGCTGGAGAAGAAGGAGGGTTGTAGAGGGTGGCCAAAGGCAGGAGGGAGGAGAGGAAGGAGCTCTGGCCTCCCTCCAGCCCCGTGCTTGCTCCCCTGGCACAACCTCCCTGGGGGTGTCCGGGGTCTGGGCTGCCATGCTGGTCCTGACGCTGAGCAGGGTGCTCTTGCTGGCCCCCCCGCTCCCTAGCCCCAGCCCTGCTCCCCCTGACGGGAGCCCTCGCTCACCATTCAACAGCGGCCCATGGTGTTCAGTGGGAGCTGTGTTCTCCTGACCAGCCTCGGCCTCCACCCAGGCCAGCATGGGGCTACTGGGTGGTCGTCTCTCCCCCATCCTGCGGGCTGAGGGTAGAGAAGAGGCAATCTCACAGAAATGGCTCGGCGCTGTGTGAAGACGCGGGCTATGCTCGGGGACTGCTCCGCAGCCTCGTGCTCCTGCCCTGTCCCGTCACAGCCGTGCCGGACACTGGGTGGCCGGGGCTGGCTGCTCTGGCTTTTATAGGCAGCAGTGGGGAGTGCCCCGATGACATCACAAAGGGCCCTTCTGTGACCCGCTGCCGGCTCAGGGAGGGGCGGGTGTCCCCTGCAGGGGCACAGGGGCAGCTTGGAGAGAGGGAGGTGGGGGAATCTCACCGAGTCGAGATAGAGCGCTGACGGCATTAAGCTAGGATGCTACTCAGTGTCTTTGCTAACCGTGGTGCATTGTGCAAATTACCTAAAGCAAGAAGCCGTGGGCCCCTTCCCAAGGTCAGTCTCCCACGAAGACTGGGAGCCTGTCTTAAGAAACTGGCAGAAACTGGTCCTGCGGATGGACAAGAGCCAAGGAGCAACTGAGTCTGCGCAGAGACAAGAGGTCAAGGAGCGGAGACGAGGAAGAGTCACCAACCTTCATCCCCACAACCCCCGACGACCACCACCAAGACACACTGCGCAAGCGCAGATGGGAAGAGTTTCCAGCAATGACTGCTTGGGACTCATTTTAAGACGAAACGGGGACAGGTGATGAGTATGTGAAGCTTCAGGCCTATGTAACTCTTCGCTGTAGATAAGCAAGGCAAGTTGCCACATCGGGTGCGTACGTCTTTGGTAGGACTACCCCCCGTTCTGCCCAGTGCTGAATAAACATACCTGCTTTTCAGTCTTACTGATTGTGGAGTCCTTTTTCCTCAAGTCAGCTTGCCTGTGGGCACCAGGCTCCTCTCAGGGTCTGCTGAGGCCCCCGTTTGCTCTTGTGTCTCTTGCCATCCAGCGTGTCCCATACCCCGGGGAACACCCTTCAGCACACTGTGGAGCCCTGCCTGTCCCCTTCCGCAAGGGTCAATGTTGAAGATTGACTCCACCTTAAGGGACATAGTGCCTTTTGTGGCTTCTCTCTTCTCTTTGAAACAATGAGGATAAACCAGAAAAGATGTAACATAGCAAGCTGAAGGGATTGCTGAACTTGATAAATTGTTGTATTGATTCAAAGATCGAAGCCAAAATTCCTTTAAGTGGTATATTCTTTATTGCAGCGCTGGATGCACGGGGGATCTCTCCACCTATCGTGAATACCTAAAGCGGAAAGCAGTCTTGAATTTATACAATCAATCTATCAATATTCTACAAGCACCTATACATATGCATTACCTATCCCCGCCTTCCCTCGCTTCTCATGCTAATTAGCCTTTTGGCACCTTGCGCCTGCGTAGAGCCTTCCAAGAATTGTGGGCAGGGGTCTTTGGGACGTGGGCAGGGGTCTCTGGGAGGAAGACCCCGAGTCTTCCTCACAGTGTACTTTTCACCTTTGGTCAGGAATCTGCTGAATTGGCATGTTTCTTAATTGCGAGAGCTGGTTGTTGCCAATTCTTCCGTTTGTTGTATCTTTATAATGAATTCCAATGTCCAGTTTTGAGATTTATAGTCCTTACGTTTGTTTCTCTGTCCGTCTGCCGCTTCCTTATCATGAGTTTCAGTGTCTTGTTTCGAGATATACAGTCCATGTCTGGGGATTGTCCTTGCCTCCCCAATGCCTCCCCAATACCTCCTTAATCAGTATCGGCCTTAGTTTTGTATCGGCCTTGCTTTTGTATCGCGCCTTGCTTTTGTATATAAGACTCAGTTCTAGCCACAAAATCAAGGCTGAAGAAGAAACACGGTGCCCATTAAATTAGCCTTAATTGAATTATCCTTTTTTTGCCTGCTCCTCCTGCATGTACGTCCTGGAGGAGCTGTACATTTGGGGGTAGATGGGGAGGGGTGAGGGTTGTCATATTTACCTAGATATTGCCCCTTACATAATCGTATCTCCCTGTCCTGGTTTCAGTTAGAACAGAATTAATTTTCTTCCTAGTAGCTGGTGGAATGCTGTGTTTTGGCTTAGGATGAGAAGAGTGCTGATAACACCCCGATGTTTTAATTGTTGCAGAGCAGTGCTTATACCAAGCCAAGGACACCTCAGACTTTTGCTCTGTCCTGCCAACAGGCAGGCTGGGGGTGCAGTAAGAGCTGGGAGGGGACAGACCCAGGACAGGTGACCCGAACTAGCCAAAGGAGTATTCCATACCATCTGACGTCATGCTAAACAATATATAGGGGTGGCTAGCCGGGGGGAGGGGGCCAGACTGCTCGGGGTTAGGCTGGGCATCGGTCAGCGGGTGGTGAGCAATTGCATTGTGCATCACTTGTTTGTACATATTATTATTACTTTCCTATTATCACCATTGTAACATTATTGTTATTATTGTTATTATTATTTTGTTATTATTATTTTCCTGTCTTATTAAACTGTCTTTATCTCAACTCACGGGCTTCACTTTCCATTTCTCTCCCCCGTCCCAGAGAGGGAGGGGGGAGGGGGAGCGAACGGCTGCGTGGTGTTTAGCTGCCAGCCGGGTTAAACCACGACAGTCCTTTTGGCGCCCAACGTGGGGCCCGAAAGGTTGAGATAACGGCAGATCTGACCAGAGTGTGTTAAACTAAAATTGGTATAAGTATTAGACCTGCTTAATAGTCACTTGTCATAATGCTGATTGCTTTAATCTCAACTGTGCTGTGCCTGTTTTCCAAATTGAGTATTATAGCACGTTATTTTCCGTATGTGCTCTCTGTCATGTTGTTTATCCTCTCCGGGCCCTGGTTTCAGACCATTATGGTACTGTGTGTTGTATCAGTGGCTTATGAGATGATGAAATATCTGGCCATGACTCTAACCTGGTATTTGTACTCAGTAACATCTTCGATTCTATACTTTGGAAACTGTATTTTGGAAACTATTAGCAATTGTATCTGTTGCCTTTTTTCATTAGGGAGTCAATCTGTGGAGGGGAAAGGGGAAGATAATTTTTCTTACTTGATCACTCTCCCTTTCTCCTTCACCACCCCTGTACCCTCCTTGATCACTCTCCCTTCCTCCTTCACCACCCTCTTATCCTCCGAGTTTATTACAATAGCTCTCCAAGATATTGAATATCCTTGGGATACTCAGACCAGCATAGTCCTGTTGTTCTGCCTCCTGAATGCACTTCAGGTTCTGCTTAAAGTTAAACAACTACTTAGGAAGCTCATCCGGAGATCTGCCCGGAGGCAGTATAGTTGTGGGTGGCAGGGAGTATGGGAGGATATGGGCAGGCATCTAGACCAGTTGGCACCCCCAGTGTTTTGGAAATTCACCCCTGAACAAGTGCAAAATCCTCAAAAACTGGCAGAATGCTTGAATAAAATGTGTCGCGATTCGGGAAGTTCCAAAGTAACACAAATCATTGTAACATGCTGGGGCCTGGCTCATGCCTATCGAGCTGCCATGGATACTGCTATCAACTTAGTGACAGCTCCTGCAGCCGCTCCAGCTCCGGTTCCTGCAGCCGCTCCAGCTCCAGTTCCTGCAACCGCTCCAGTTCCAGCTCCTGCAGCTGCTCCAGCTCCAGTTCCTGCAGCTGCTTCAGCTCCTGCAGCCGCTCCAGCTCCTGTAGCTGGGTCAGAGAAACGAGCTGTAGCAGTGCAAGTTGACCCTGCGGAGGGTATTCCAACCTCTGTGGCAGACCCTATAACAAGGTCAGAGAAACGAGCAGTAGCAGTGCAAGCTGCCCCTGTAGAGAAGGTGAAAAAATGGTATAGAGATTCAGGTCGTTTAGAACGCAGAGAATCTTCTGCCAAATCTAGGTATAGAGACGACGGAGACGACGACGACGCTGGGCCATCAAGGGTTCAGGAGGAGGAAGATGAGGATGCCGAAAAATCAACAGTAACTACCCGAAGCCTAAACGAGCGTGAGTTACGAGATGTGCGAAAAGATTTTGGTCGCTGTATAGGTGAGCAGCTTGTCACCTGGCTGCTCCGATGCTGGGACACTGGAGCCAATTGTGTGGAATTAGACGGCAGGGAAGCCAAGCGACTGGGATCCCTTGCTAGAGATGCAGGCATTGACAAAGCAATTGCAGATGGAGCACAATCTCACAGCCTCTGGAGGCGTCTCCTCTCAGCTGTGAGGGAAAGGTATCCCTTCAAGGAAGAACTTTTATGTCTACCAGGCAAGTGGACCACTATGGAGAAGGGAATCCAGTACCTGAGGGAATTAGCCGTACGGGAAGTGATTTATGAGGATCCAGACCTCAGACAAACATCCAAAGATCCAGATGAAGTCAGGTGTACGCGACCCATGTGGCGGAAGTTTGTACGGAGTGCACCATCATCATATGCCAGCTCATTGGCAATAATGGCCTGGAAAGAGGATGAGGAACCCACAGTGGATGAAGTGGCTAAACAACTCCGGCAGTACGAAGAAAGTCTCTCCTCTTCCTTACAGGCCTGCGTCTCAGCTGTGGAGAAACTTTCTGAAGAGTTCCACCAACTTAAAGAGAATCTATCTTCATCCCCACCTGAACCAACCAGTGTCCACCGACCAAAAGAGAACACTTGGGAGAAACTTTCTGAAAAGGTTCACCAACTTGAAGAGAGATTATTCTCCTCCGTACCTGTACAGAGCAGTGTCTCAGCTATCAGGGGTAGTCGTTCATCCACACAAGGAAGACGATATGGTGGGTACTCACCCCGTGCTACCCTGTGGTTTTACTTACGAGACCATGGAGAGGACATGAGAAAATGGGATGGAAAATCTACCGCGACCCTAGAGGCACGGGTACGTGAGTTGCAAAAGAAAACAATCAAGAAAAAGGGATTCTCTGAAAAGTTTGCTGCTCCAACTTCCAGCAGACAGTCCTTCAAACACAGAAACGAAGAAGATTCCGACCAGGATTAGGGAGGCCCTGCCTCCAGCCAGGGGGAGGAAAGGGATAATCGAGTTTATTGGACTGTGTGGATTCGATGGCCTGGCACGTCAGACGCACAGAAGTATAAGGCTTTAGTAGACACCGGTGCACAATGCACTATAATGCCATCGAGCTATAAAGGACCAGAGCCCATCTATATTTGTGGAGTGACAGGGGGATCTCAGCAGTTGACTGTATTGGAGGCTGAAGTGAGTCTGACTGGGAATGAGTGGGAAAAGCACCGCATTGTGACTGGCCCGGATGCTCCATGTATCCTTGGCATAGACTATCTCAGAAGAGGATATTGCAAGGACCCAAAAGGGTTCCGGTGGGCTTTTGGTATAGCTGCCTTAGAGACAGAGGGCATTAAACAATTATCTACCTTGCCTGGTCTCTCAGAGGACCCCTCTGTTGTGGGGTTGCTGAGGGTCGAAGAACAGCAAGTGCCAATCGCTACCACAACTGTGCACCGGCGGCAGTATCGCACTAACCGGGACTCCCTGATTCCCATCCATAAGCTAATTCGTCAATTGGAGAGCCAAGAAGTGATCAGCAAGACTCATTCACCTTTCAATAGTCCCATATGGCCAGTGCGAAAGTCTAATGGCGAGTGGAGACTAACAGTGGACTATCGTGGCCTGAACGAAGTGACGCCACCACTGAGTGCTGCAGTGCCGGACATGCTGGAACTTCAGTACGAACTGGAATCAAAGGCAGCCAAGTGGTACACCACAATTGATATCGCTAATGCATTTTTCTCCATCCCTCTAGCAGCAGAGTGCAGGCCACAGTTTGCTTTCACTTGGAGGGGAGTCCAATATACTTGGAATCGACTGCCCCAGGGGTGGAAACACAGCCCTACTATTTGCCATGGGCTGATCCAGTCTGCACTAGAGCAGGGGGAAGCTCCTGAACACCTGCAGTACATCGATGACATTATTGTGTGGGGTGACACAGCAGAGGAAGTTTTCGAGAAAGGGAAGAAAATAGTCCAAATCCTTCTGAAAGCCAGTTTTGCCATAAAACAAAATAAAGTCAAAGGACCTGCACGAGAGATCCAGTTTTTAGGAATAAAATGGCAAGATGGACGTCGTCAAATCCCAATGGATGTGATCAACAAAATAACAGCTATGTCTCCACCAACTAGCAAAAAAGAAACACAAACTTTCCTAGGTGTTGTGGGGTTTTGGAGAATGCACATCCCAAATTACAGTCTGATTGTAAACCCGCTCTACCAAGTAACCCGTAAGAAGAATGAGTTTGAATGGGGCCCTGAACAATGACAAGCCTTTGAACAAATTAAGCAGGAAATAGTCCATGCAGTAGCCCTTGGGCCAGTTCGAACAGGACCAGATGTAAAGAATGTGCTCTACACTGCAGCCGGGGAGAACGGCCCCACCTGGAGCCTCTGGCAGAAAGAACCTGGGGAAACTCGAGGTCGGCCCCTGGGGTTTTGGAGCCGGGGATACAGAGGGTCTGAGGCCCGCTATACTCCAACTGAAAAGGAGATACTGGCAGCATATGAAGGAGTTCGATCTGCTTCAGAGGTGGTCGGTACTGAAGCGCAGCTCCTCCTAGCACCCCGATTGCCGGTACTAGGCTGGATGTTCAAGGGAAGGGTTTCTTCTACACATCATGCAACTGATGCTACATGGAGCAAGTGGGTTGCACTGATTACTCAGCGGGCTCGAATAGGAAACCCCAGTCACCCAGGAATTTTGGAAGTGATTATGGACTGGCCAGAAGGCAAATACTTTGGGATATCATCAGAGGAGGAGGTGGGTCGTGCTGAAGAAGCCCCACTGTACAACCAGTTACCAAAGAATGAGAAGAAATATGCCCCGTTCACTGATGGGTCCTGTCGTATTGTGGGGAAGCATCAGAGATGGAAGGCTGCTGTATGGAGTCCTACACGGTGAGTTGCAGAAGCTGCTGAGGGAGAAGGTGAATCGAGCCAGTTTGCAGAAGCGAAGGCCATTCAGCTGGCTTTAGACATTGCTGAACGAGAAAAATGGCCAGTTCTCTATCTCTACACCGATTCATGGATGGTAGCAAATGCCCTGTGGGGATGGTTACAGCAATGGAAGCAAAACAACTGGCAGCGTAGGGGCAAACCCATCTGGGCTGCTGCATTGTGGCAAGATATTGCTGCTCGGGTAGAGAACCTGGCTGTGAAAGTACGTCACGTAGATGCTCATGTGCCCAAGAATCGGGCTACTGAAGAACATCAAAACAACCAGCAGGTGGATCAGGCTGCTAAGATTGAAGTAGCTCAGGTGGATCTGGATTGGCAGCATAAAGGTGAATTATTTATAGCCCGATGGGCCCATGACACCTCAGGCCATCAAGGTAGAGATGCAACATACAGATGGGCTCGTGATCGAGGGGTGGACCTGACCATGGACGCTATAGCACAGGTTATTCATGACTGTGAAACATGTGCTGCAATCAAGCAAGCCAAACGGTCAAAGCCTCTTTGGTATGGAGGACGATGGCTGAAAGATAAATATGGAGAGGCCTGGCAGATTGATCACATCACACTCCCTCAAACTCGCAATGGCAAGCGCCACGTACTTACAATGGTGGAAGCAACCACCGGATGGCTGGAAACATATCCTGTGCCTCATGCCACCGCCCGGAACACTATCCTGGGCCTTGAAAAGCAAGTCCTATGGCGACATGGTACCCCAGAAAGAATAGAGTCAGACAATGGAACTCATTTCCGAAACAACCTTATAGACACTTGGGCCAAAGAACATGGTATTGAGTGGGTGTATCACATCCCGTATCATGCACCAGCCTCCGGGAAAGTTGAACGATACAATGGACTGTTAAAGACTACATTGAAAGCAATGGGCGCTGGGACATTCAAAAACTGGGATACGCATTTGGCAAAGGCCACCTGGCTAGTCAATACCAGGGGATCTGCCAACCGAGCTGGACCTGCCCAATCAAACCTGTTACGTACTGTAGATGGGGATAAAGTTCCTGTAGTGCATGTAAAAAATATGCTGGGTAAAACAGCCTGGGCTACTCCTGCCTCAGGAAAAGGCAAACCCATTCAGGGAATTGTTTTCGCTCAGGGACCTGGATACACCTGGTGGGTGATGCAAAAGAACGGAGAGGTCCGGTGTGTACCTCAAGGAGATTTAATACTGGGTGAGAATAGCCCATGAACTGAATTGTACCATGTTAATTGCTATATAATACTGTATGTTACCACTACCATAACTACTATAGGTGACTAATTAGAATGTATGGAAAAGAGTGTAACCTGAGCATGACATAAATGGTATGGAATAAGGGGTGGATAGATGTCCTGGTTTCAGTTAAGACAAAGTTAATTTTCTTCCTAGTAGCTGGTGGAATGCTGTGTTTTGGCTTAGGATGAGAAGAGTGCTGATAACACCCCGATGTTTTAATTGTTGCAGAGCAGTGCTTATACCAAGCCAAGGACACCTCAGACTTTTGCTCTGTCCTGCCAACGGGCAGGCTGGGGGTGCAGTAAGAGCTGGGAGGGGACAGACCCAGGACAGGTGACCCGAACTAGCCAAAGGGGTATTCCATACCATCTGACGTCATGATAAACAATATATAGGGGTGGCTAGCCGGGGGGAGGGGGCCGGACTGCTCGGGGTTAGGCTGGGCATCGGTCAGCGGGTGGTGAGCAATTGCATTGTGCATCACTTGTTTGTACATATTATTATTACTTTCCTATTATCACCATTGTAACATTATTGTTATTATTGTTATTATTATTTTGTTATTATTATTTTCCTGTCTTATTAAACTGTCTTTATCTCAACTCACGGGCTTCACTTTCCATTTCTCTCCCCCGTCCCAGAGAGGGAGGGGGGAGGGGGAGCGAACGGCTGCGTGGTGTTTAGCTGCCAGACGGGTTAAACCACGACACTCCCTATCTCTAAGGGGGAAACAGATCCTAGGCCAGGAGCTGGTGGGGCTCATTGAGAGGGCTTTAAACTAGGTAAGATGGGGGACGGGGCTGAAACAAAGCTTGTTAGAGCTGTGCCGGGGGGACAATGGCAAGGCTGGGAGAGAAGGCAATGGCCCAAGTGAAGTGCATCTCCACTAATGCATGCAGCATTGGTAATGGCATGCATTAATGCCATGAGCGCAGTGTTGTGGGGAAATCCCTGAGTGCGTGCAGCAGGCTTCAGAATTCACTTGCAGAGGCAGAAAATGTCCCCATCCCGCAGCACCGCTGCATCCTGCCAGCGTGCAGGGTTCTTTAGGTGGGTCAGAGTGTACGGGCTGATGCGTTTCCAAGTTGAGAGAGAGAAGCACGTCTTTTTGAGGTAACAACTCGTAGGATCTTTGAGAGTAAAGCAATCTTTGCAGTAGTAGGTGCCTTTCCTGCATGCAGCTCTTCTTCAAGTGCGTAATTTTTACAGCGTGCTTATGGATAGTTGTTATTTTGTTAACAACTTCTTACGTCGTCGTTAACAAATGATGTTATTTTGCGTGTTTTCTCTGTGGTTCTAGGTCCCTTATGATTTTTGCAGAATTACGGGGCTTACTGCAATTGTGACCTTATGCCTTCACCTGTATTTCAAATATTATCAAGGTTGCAACATTGGTGGTAAAGTGATGGAGCAGGGTTTAGGGGAAATGTTTCATCCAAGTTCCCTGTGCCAGGGTGTATCTGAAAACAACAGCAGTAGGCATGTAAGATGTAGCCTTTTTCAGGGTTGGAGACAGTTTCTTTTGTTTTTGGAGCTTTTTCCTGCTCTTTTGCTGGCTGTAGAGCCTTGTAACCTTCTGGATTTTAAGTGCTTGGAATTCTCTTAATAGGGGGATATTTAGTATCAGTTGCTGGCTAACTTGGTTTGGGGATGTAGTGGCATATGCTTCTGTTTTGGGGTTATAAATGAATCTACAAATATAATATTTTTAACCTTTTTGGGCTATATTTTAATCTCTAGATATATCAAGCCATTCTTTGTGAATCCTCTTCAGAAGACAGGCGCAGTATTATCAAGAGACTGAGCAGGGTCACCTTTTTCATCTGTGAAGGATAAGTCTGCAATTAGCCCTGCTGGGGCTGCTGTGCATTCATGTCCTGTTGGCATTTGTGGACCTGTAGTGGTTTAACCCGGCCGGCAGCTAAACACCACACAGCTGTTTGCTCACCCTCCCCCCTTCCCTGTCTGGGATGGGAGAGAAACGGGAAAGCGAAGCCCGTGAGTTGAGATAAAGACAGTTTATTAAGACAGGAAAATAATAGTAACAATACATGTAATAATAATAACAATAATGATGATAATAGTACTACTACTAATAATGTGTACAAACAAGTGATGCACAATGCAATTGCTCACCACCCGCTGACCGATGCCCAGCCTAACCCCGAGCAGTCCGGCCCCCCTCCCCCAACTAGCCACCCCTATATATTGTTTATCATGACGTCAGATGGTATGGAATACTCCTTTGGCCAGTTTGGGTCACCTGTCCTGGGTCTGTCCCCTCCCAGCTCTTGCTACACCCCCAGCCTGCCCATTGGCAGGACAGAGCAAGAAGCTGAGATGTCCTTGGCTTAGTATAAGCACTGCTCTGCAACAATTAAAACATCGGGGTGTTATCAGCACTCTTCTCATCCTAAGCCAAAACATAGCATTCTACCAGCTACTAGGAAGAAAATTAACTTTGTCTTAACTGAAACCAGGACATCTATCCACCCCTTATTCCATACCATTTATGTCATGCTCAGGTTACACTCTTTTGCATACATTCTAATTAATCGCTATTTTCGTCTAGGGTATATAGTAATCATGGTAGTGATGACATACAGTATTATATAGTAATTAACATGATACAATTCAATTCATGGGCTATTCTCACCCAGTATTAAATCCCCTTGAGGTACACACCGGATCTCTCCGTTCTTTTGCATTACCCACCAAGTGCATCCAGGTCCCTGAGCAAAAGCAATTCCCTGAATGGGTTTGCCTTTTCCTGAGGCAGGAGTAGCCCAGACTGTTTCTTATGTGCACTACAGGAACTTTATCCCCTTCTACAGTACGTAACAGGTTGATTGGGCAGGTCTAGCTTGGTTGGCAGATCCCCTAGTATTGACTAACCAGGTGGCCTTTGCTAAATGCGTATCCCAATTTTTGAATGTCCCAGCACCCATTGCTTTCAATGTAGTCTTTAACAGTCCATTGTATCGTTCAACTTTCCCGGAGGCTGGTGCATGATAGGGGATGTGATACACCCACTCAATACCATGCTCTTTGGCTGAAGCGTCTGTAAGGTTGTTTCGGAAATGAGTCCCATTGTCTGACTCTGTTCTTTCTGGGGTGCCATGTTGCCACAGGACTTGCTTTTCAAGGCCCAGGACAGTGTTCCAGGCGGTGGCGTGAGGCACAGGATATGTTTCCAGCCACCCGGTGGTTGCTTCCACCATTGTAAGTACGTGGCACTTGCCGTTGCAGGTTTGAGGGAGTGTGATGTGATCAATCTGCCAGGCCTCTCCATATTTATCTTTCAGCCATCGTCCTCCATACCAAAGAGGCTTTGACCGTTTGGCTTGCTTGATTGCAGCACATGTTTCACAGTCATGAATAACCTGTGCTATAGTGTCCATGGTCAGGTCCACCCCTCGATCACGAGCCCAACTGTATGTTGCATCTCTACCTTGATGGCCTGAGGTGTCATGGGCCCATCGGGCTATAAATAATTCACCTTTATGCTGCCAATCCAGGTCCACCTGAGCTACTTCAATCTTAGCAGCCTGATCCACCTGCTGGTTGTTTTGATGTTCTTCAGTAGCCTGATTCTTGGGCACATGAGCATCTACATGTACCTTTACAGCCAGGTTCTCTACCCGAGCAGCAATATCTTGCCACAATGCAGCAGCCCAGATGGGTTTGCCCCTACGCTGCCAGTTGTTTTGCTTCCATTGCTGTAACCATCCCCACAGGGCATTTGCTACCATCCATGAATCGGTGTAGAGATAGAGAACTGGCCATTTTTCTCGTTCAGCAATGTCTAAAGCCAGCTGAATGGCCTTCGCTTCTGCAAACTGGCTCGATTCACCTTCTCCCTCAGCAGCTTCTGCAACTCACCGTGTAGGACTCCATACAGCAGCCTTCCATCTCTGATGCTTCCCCACAACACGACAGGACCCATCAGTGAACGGGGCATATTTCTTCTCATTCTTTGGTAACTGGTTGTACAGTGGGGCTTCTTCAGCACGACCCACCTCCTCCTCTGATGATATCCCAAAGTATTTGCCTTCTGGCCAGTCCATAATCACTTCCAAAATTCCTGGGTGACTGGGGTTTCCTATTCGAGCCCGCTGAGTAATCAGTGCAACCCACTTGCTCCATGTAGCATCAGTTGCATGATGTGTAGAGGGGACCCTTCCTTTGAACATCTAGCCTGGTACTGGCAATCGGGGTGTTAGGAGGAGCTGCGCTTCAGTACCGACCACCTCCGAAGCAGATCGAACTCCTTCATATGCTGCCAATATCTTCTTTCCAGTTGGAGTGTAGTGGGCCTCAGATCCTCTGTATTCCCAATTCCAAAACCCCAGGCGTCGACCTTGATTTTCCCCAGGTTCTTTCTGCCAGAGGCTCCAGGTGGGGCCATTCTCCCCGGCTGCGGTGTAGAGCACATTCTTTACATCTGGTCCTGTTCGGACTGGCCCAAAGGCTACTGCATGAACTGTTTCCTGCTTGATTTGTTCAAAGGCTTGTCATTGTTCAGGGCCCCATTCAAACTCATTCTTCTTACGGGTTACTTGGTAGAGCGGGTTTACAATCAGACTGTAATTTGGAATGTGCATTCTCCAAAACCCCACAACACCTAGGAAAGTCTGTGTTTCTTTTTTGCTAGTTGGTGGAGACATAGCTGTTATTTTGTTGATCACATCCATTGGGATTTGACAACGTCCATCTTGCCATTTTATTCCTAAAAACTGGATCTCTCGTGCAGGTCCTTTGACTTTATTTTGTTTTATGGCAAAACTGGCTTTCAGAAGGATTTGGACTATTTTCTTTCCTTTCTCAAAAACTTCCTCTGCTGTGTCACCCCACACAATAACGTCATCGATGTACTGCAGGTGTTCAGGAGCTTCCCCCTGCTCCAGAGCAGACTGGATCAGTCTATGGCAAATGGTAGGGCTGTGTTTCCACCCCTGGGGCAGCCGATTCCAAGTATATTGGACTCCCCTCCAAGTGAAGGCAAATTGTGGCCTGCACTCTGCTGCTAGAGGGATGGAGAAAAATGCATTAGCGATATCAATTGTGGTGTACCACTTGGCTGCCTTTGATTCCAGTTCGTACTGAAGTTCCAGCATGTCCGGCACTGCAGCACTCAGTGGTGGCGTCACTTCGTTCAGGCCACGATAGTCCACTGTTAGTCTCCACTCACCATTAGACATTCGCACTGGCCATATGGGACTATTGAAAGGTGAATGAGTCTTGCTGATCACTTCTTGGCTCTCCAATTGACGAATTAGCTTATGGATGGGAATCAGGGAGTCTCGGGTAGTGCGATATTGCCGCCGGTGCACAGTTGTGGTAGCAATTGGCACTTGGTGTTCTTTGACCCTCAGCAACCCCACAACAGAGGGGTCCTCTGAGAGACCAGGCGAGGTAGATAATTGTTTAATGCCCTCTGTCTCTAAGGCAGCTATACCAAAAGCCCACCGGAACCTTTTTGGGTCCTTGAAATATCCTCTCCTAAGATAGTCTATGCCAAGGATACATGGAGCATCCGGGCCAGTCACAATGCGGTGCTTTTCCCACTCATTCCCAGTCAGACTCACTTCAGCCTCCAATATAGTCAACTGCTGAGATCCCCCTGTCACTCCACAAATACAGATGGGCTCTGGCCCTTTATAGCTCGATGGCATTACAGTACCTTGTGCAGCGGTGTCTACTAAAGCCTTATACTTCTGTGCGTCTGACGTGCCAGGCCATCAAATCCACACAGTCCAATAAACTTGATTCTCCCTTTCCTCCCCCTGGCTGGAGGCAGGGCCCACCTAATCCTGGTCGGAATCTTCTTCGTTTCTGTGTTTGAAGGACTGTCTGCTGGAAGTTGGAGCAGCAAACTTTTCAGAGAATCCCTTCTTCCTGATTGTTTTCTTTTGCAACTCACGTACCCGTGCCTCTAGGGTCGCGGTAGATTTTCCATCCCATTTTCTCATGTCCTCTCCATGGTCTCATAAGTAAAACCACAGTGTGGCACAGGGTGAGTACCCACCATATCGTCTTCCTTGTGCGGATGAACGCTTACCCCGATAGCTAAGAAACTGCTTTGCACAGGTGGGGAGGAAAATAATCTCTCTTCAAGTTGGTGAACCTTTTCAGAAAGTTTCTCCCAAGTGTTCTCTTTTGGTCGGTGGACACTGGTTGGTTCAGGTGGGGAGGAAGATAGATTCTCTTTAAGTTGGTGGAACTCTTTAGAAAGTTTCTCCACAGCTGAGATGCAGGCCTGTAAGGAAGAGGAGAGACTTTCTTTGTACTGCCGGAGTTGTTTAGCCACTTCATCCACTGTGGGTTCCTCATCCTCTTTCCAGGCCATTATTGCCAATGAGCTGGCATATGATGATGGTGCACTCCGTACAAACTTCCGCCACATGGGTCGTGTACACCTGACTTCATCTGGATCTGTGGATGTTTGTCTGAGGTCTGGATCCTCATAAATCACTTCCCGTACGGCTAATTCCCTCAGGTACTGGATTCCCTTCTCCATAGTGGTCCACTTGCCTGGTAGACATAAAAGTTCTTCCTTGAAGGGATACCTTTCCCTCACAGCTGAGAGGAGACGCCTCCAGAGGCTGTGAGATTGTGCTCCATCTGCAATTGCTTTGTCAATGCCTTCATCTCTAGCAAGGGATCCCAGCCGCTTGGCTTCCCTGCCATCTAATTCCACACAATTGGCTCCAGTGTCCCAGCACCGGAGCAGCCAGGTGACAAGCTGCTCACCTATACAACGACCAAAATCTTTTCGCACATCTCGTAGCTCACGCTCGTATAGGTTTCGGGTAGTTACTGTTGATTTTTCGGCATCCTCCTCTTCCTCCTTCTGAATCCCTGATGGCCCAGCGTCGTCGTCATCTCTATACCTAGATTTGGCAGAAGACTCTCTGCGTTCGAAACGATCTGAATCTCTATACCATTTTTTCACCTTCTCTACAGGGTCAACTTGCACTGCTACAGCTCGTTTCTCTGACCCCGTTACAGGGTCTGCCACAGGGGTTGGAATACCCTCTGCAGGGTCAACTTGCACTGCTACAGCTCGTTTCTCTGACCCTGTTACAGGGTCTGCCACAGGGGTTGGAATACCCTCTGCAGGGTCAACTTGCACGGCTACCGCTCATTTCTCTGACCCAGCCACAGGAGCTGGAGCAGCTGCAGGAACTGGAACTGGGGTGGCTGCAGAGTCCACCGTAGGGGTCGCAGTGGCCGTTGGATCTGTCACAGGACTTGGAGTGGCCGCAGGGTCTGTCACTAAGTTGATAACAGTATCAATGGCAGCTCGATAGGCATAAGCCAGGCCCCAGCACGTTACAATGATTTGTGTTACTTTGGAACTGTCAGAGTCGTGACACCTTTTTTTCAAGCATTCTGCCAGATTTTTAGGATTTTGCAGTTGTTCAGGGGTGAATTTCCAAAACACTGGGGGTGCCAACTGCTCCAGATGCCTGCCCATATCCTCCCATACTCCCTGCCACCCACAACTGTACTGCCTCCGGGCAGATCTCCGTATGAGCTTCCTAAGTAGTTGTTTAACTTTGAGCAAAACCTGAAGCACATTCAGGAGGCATAACAACAAGACCATGCTGGTCTGACTATCCCAAGGATATTCAGTATCTTGGAGAGCTATTGTAACAAGCTTGGAGGATAACAGGGTGGTGAAGGAGAAAGGGAGAGTGATCAAGTAAGAAAAAATATCTTCCCCTTTCCCCTCCACAGATTGACTCCCTAATGAAAAAAGGCAACAGGTATAATTGCTAATAGTTTCCAAGATACAGTTTCCAGAGTATAGAGTCGACGATGTTACTGAGTACAAATACCAAGTTAGAGTCATGACCAGATATTTCATCGTCTCATAAGCCACTGTTACAACACACAGTACCATAATGATCTGAAACCAGGGCCCAGAGAGGATAAACAACATGACAGAGAGCACATACGGAAAATAATGTGCTATAATACTCAATTTGGAAAACAGGCGCAGCACAGTTGAGATTAAAGCAATCAGCATTATGACAAGTGACTATTAAGCAGGTCTAATACTTATACCAATTTTAGTTTAACACCCTCTGGTCAGATCTGCCGTTATCTCAACCTTTCGGGCCCCACGTTGGGCGCCAAAAAGACTGTTGTGGTTTAACCTGGCCGGCAGCTAAACACCACGCAGCCATTCGCTCCCCCTCCCCCCTCCCTCTCTGGGACGGGGGAGAGAAATGGAAAGCGAAGCCCGTGAGTTGAGATAAAGACAGTTTAATAAGACAGGAAAATAATAATAATAACAACAACAACAACAACAATAATAATAATAACAATAACAATAATAATGATATACATTGATGATAATAATACTACTACTAATAATGTGTACAAACAAGTGATGCACAATGCAATTGCTCACCACCCGCTGACCGATGCCCAGCCTAACCCCGAGCAGTCTGGCCCCCCTCCCCCGGCTAGCCACCCCTATATATTGTTTAGCATGACATCAGATGGTATGGAATACTCCTTTGGCCAGTTTGGGTCACCTGTCCTGGGTCTGTCCCCTCCCAGCTCTTGCTACACCCCCAGCCTGCCTGTTGGCAGGACAGAGCAAGAAGCTGAGATGTCCTTGGCTTAGTATAAGCACTGCTCTGCAACAATTAAAACATCGGGGTGTTATCAGCACTCTTCTCATCCTAAGCCAAAACATAGCATTCTACCAGCTACTAGGAAGAAAATTAACTCTGTTCTAAGTGAAACCAGGACACTAGTACGGGAGGATACATGACTATCTGGAGGAGTCACAGTCTCATCTGAGTCATCACCCTGTTCCTGTGGTCGAGGAGGAGGCTTAAATACATCTATCAGGTCTTGTTTTGGTCCCTGATGAATTTTACTTATCTTAGTACACCTCTGCCCGATGCTGCACGCTGAACAACACCATCTCAACTTGCCTTTAAGTCCCTTACTGTTTCCTCGCTCAAGGGCTAACACTATGGGGTCCTGTGGAGACACAATTCCACAGTCCCTCTGCCACTCTGGGTGATTTCGGAGAGTGAAAAACATGTCTGCATATGCAGCCTCATCCCATTTACTTTCTCTTCTCAGAAACAGCATCAACTGTAATATAGTGTTATAATTAATAGTACCATTGAGGGGCCACTTCTCTCCATCCTCTAATTTATAAAGTGGCCACCACTGATTGAAATGCTAGAAATGGCTCAGTCTTCAAAATAGGATTAAATAAAAAAAAAAAAAAATAGGATTTTTTAAAAGAATAGAGGTAAGCAAACAGCGCTGGGTGCACCAGGAGTCTCCGCTCCACCAGGACACACACCAGTTACATCAAGTATCTGATTTTTATGCTCCTAGACTAATACATATTCGTTACTACTTCTAAAAAAAATAGGTTATTATAATTAGCTTCCAGGCTCCAGTCCCTCCTACTGGAGCATGCGCATCAGTCTCCGGTGGTCCCTCTGGGGGTCTCTAGGGGTCTTTCATGCTGAAGGCTCGTAGTCTTCCTCTCCAAGTTTTTTTCTTGTCCTTCCCCTTTGTACTCCTTGGCACCATGTCAAGTTTATACAGCATCCCCTGCAGGTCTTGTCTCCTAGCTGTCCTTCAGCTTCTTTTTTTTCTTCTTCTTAATCTCTTGGCCACCTGGCCAGATATCAGAGGACTGCATAGTATCCCATAACAGTCACTAGTTGTTATCAGTTGTTCTGAAACCCCCAGACATCAAAGACTTCATACAAACACAAATAGCTTTCTTATTGACACTTCATGAGTAATTAAAACATTCCTCACCAGCCGTTCACAGGGACAGTCACACCTATAGCCGTGTTAAATTAATCTCAAAGAAGACAAAAAACAAAAGGCTGTAACTATTAGAAATAGAAGTTCGGAATAACAAAAGCAAACAGGTTCATAAATTTGAGGAGTATTTTCTGAAGACTTGATAAATTGACTAGAATGAGGGGGAGACTGGGACACACTGCATCTGTGGTTCAAGAATTAAATTGCCAGTGCAGGACCCAGAGGCAGACAGGACTGTTCTTTATTGACACAAATTGTTAAAACATTCCTAACACAATATTTGATAAGAGTTCTTTTACTCTCTGTTCCCCCTTGCCCCACTATATCCCTCCAATATGTAAGTGTACATCCTAAGGGGCTTTTCTGTGAGATTTCTTTGCTTTGACTTTGTCCCATTCTAATCTATAGCAGTTAACGTTCCACCGTCCTCTAAGGAGCTGTTTACTAATTTATCCCAATCCCTCCAAAATCCACAGTATATGCAATTAAAATCAGGCAACCGTAAACCAACTGCCTGTAAACGATTACACCAAGGACAGCTGAGCCTGAAAGACCGATAATACACCAGAGCAAATTTAGTTCCCTTTGGCATACACCCCAATAGCAGTCCTTATATTACACTGTATTTACCGATGTTTAAAAGAATACTTTAACAACAAATGCCCAGGCCTTTATAAATACAACATACAATTATTATTCCAATTAGAATTATTCCCCCAGCAGCTGCAAACACTATAACAGTTATCATTAAGGCTCACTTACCCCCCCTTCTGTCTCTTTTCACAATCTTTTAGGAGGTTCCTTGTGGTTCTTGGAACCAGGGTATAATGGCTTATACTCAAAACCCCTTTTGGCTGTTCTATCAGCCCCCAAAAACCCTTTTGGCTGCTCTACCGGCCACCTCCCAGGACACCCTCAGGGTTCATGTCGCGTGCTAGACGTCTCTATAAGACTTATCGACCTCCCCGGCAAATTGGCTTAACTTTATTAACATATACCGTTTGTCCGCAACCACAGGATCTTCCTCTATCCCCGTAGTGAGCGGCAGGGAAAGGAGCTACTCTGAGAGAGAAAAAAAGGGGCTCGGGGTGCACCTAGGAGGTCCATTCTACAGTCGATCCCACAACCAAACAGAGTCCTCCTGCCTGGCTTGCCAAACTGACGTGTGGAAAAGACTCCACAACCATTGGGTTGTAACGTAGGTATACTTTATTATAGTGCACCGGGCGCACTGGGAATAGCTTCCCTCAAAAAGTGCTCACCTGCCCGGTCATCTCTCACAATTTTATGCACAAACACTGTTACATATTACATGAGCTCTAATACATATTCATTAATTTCCGGAAAAGGCAGACCTCTTCCAAGTACTCATTTCCATACTCCCCGCCCTTAGCTCCTTTCCGTTGCGCCTGCGCAATGTATCCTGGTGGTTGTGGGCAGGGGTCTTTCAGGATGAAGGCACCGAGGAAGAGGGGGTTAAGCTCTCTTTGCCTTTGTGGACTTTGACATTCTGTTGGACAGTTTAAGCCTTTTTTGCTTATCTTTGCCTTGTTTCCTGCCACCAAGTTGTTCATTCTTTCTTAACAAGATGTTCATTCTTCCCTCATCCATTAGCCTTGAATGATATCTTCTTTTTACATCTCCTTCTAATCTACATCCCTATAATTAGGATATTTTTAGGTTCTCATCCACATCCCCAATACTTAAGATATTTTACCATATACGTAACGTAGCTAGATACTAATTCAGATAGTTTATTTAACATCTTCCCCATCTCACCCTCCATTAACAAACAGGACCTGGCAAAGCTCTATGAATGGCTAGCGCTTCTGCAGAGGATGAGGAATTCCCCTACATTATGTCAATTATATGTGGCCTGGGCATTACAACCAATTCAGACAGCGTGGTGTGACGTAATTATTTACCATTATATGGATAACATTCGGTTTGGTAGGCCAGAATGCTTCCAGGATTCAGATTTAAAGTTTATTTGTGATACTTTGGAAGCAAAAGGGTTGAAGATAGCCCCAGAGAAGGTTCAATGGCAACAGCCATGGCTATATTTGGGTTGGAAAATATCAGACTCTACTATTCGTCCCCAGAAAGCTGATATAACTACGGTGTTACATAATTTGATAAATGCACAAATGTTCCTGGATAATATTCAGTGGGGTTGCCACATTGTACAGATTACTAATGATGACTTAGCTATATTACTACCTTTATTGCGGTGCAGGAGTGCAAAGCACCAGATTACACTAACAAATGACCAACAGCAGGCTCTTTCACAAATAGCTTCTCAGGTTGCAGCTGGCGCTGTTTGTAGATGTATAGCAGAAGCTGCACTCTCCTTACTGGTAAGCAATCGTGTGTCTCTTCCATTTGCGGTTCTTGGTCAGTGGCAAAAAGAAAAGGGGGAGAGTCGGGGCAACAAAGACAGAAACGGTATCAGGAGGATACCACTGACACTAACAGCACTGGGAATAGGAATGGCATAAACGAAACAGGTGATAGCAAGGGTGGAATGATAGGGCAGCATTTTTGAGTTCTGGAATAGATTTTTCTACCGATTCAGCAAAAAATGCGTGTTCAGACACGGGCGGAAGCTATCGCAGAGTTAGTACTTAAGGGTCGCTCTCAGAATATTGAGATCAGCGGGCAGGAACCAGGAGATATTAGTCTGCCGATGACTCAGGATCATTTGGAATGGTGTTTACAGCAATCCATACCGTTACAAGAAGCTGTGTTAGATTACCCAGGATTGGTACATTCCCAAACTCCAAAGGGGCCTCTCTGGCAAGTTATAAGATCATATAAATGGCATGTAGTACCATGGCTTTCGTCCCGACCAGTGGTGGGTCGCACTGTATACACTGATGCAGGTGTGGCAAGTAGAAAGGCTGTGTGTGTGTGGTACGAGAACAGAAGTTGGGAGAAATACATAATTCCGGAGGAGACAGGGGATTCATTACAAACATTGGCATTGTCTGCAGTTGTTTGGGCTTGTCAATGCTGGATGCATGAGCCGATTAATATCGTCTCAGACTCTGTGTATGTTGTCAGCGTGGTAAACCAGATAGAGGATGCCTTGATAAGGCCAACTAAGAGGGACAGAGTATTTCTGCAGCTGCGAGATGCCATTCAGGGGAGAACTGCACCTTACTGTGTTATCCATACACATAGTCATCAGTTCTCGATCGGGTTAGCAGAAGGTAATTCACAAGCAGACAAGTTAGTGAGTATAGTCACAGAGGGGCCTGAGAGTGATTTTGCACGTGTGCGAGTGTCGCACAAAATTTTCCATCAGAATGCAAAGGGTCTTCGGAGAATGACCAAGATTTACTTGGACAGAGGCAAAAGGAATAGTAAGAGCGTGCTCTTCCTGTAGTCATCATGGACCAGGGCTAGGTTTGGGTATTAATCTACGGGGTGTTAAGGCACTTTAGGTATTGCAAATGGATGTAACGCATGTACTGGAATTTGGTACTAAAAGATATGTTCATGTGAGTATTGATACTTTTTCAAGATTCATATGGGCAACGGCGCAGGGGGGAGAAAAAGCACACCATGTATGTAGACATCTGACGGTGTGTGTTGCCATTATGAGTGCGCTACAGCAGATCAAGATGGACGATGGTCCAGCGTATGTCAGGAAAAGGGTTAGAAAATTTATGAAAATGTGGGGAGTAAAGCATATCGCAGGTGTTCCATATTCTCCCACGGGCCAAGCGATTGTCAAGCAATAACATCAGGTTTTAAAGGAACAATTAGCGAGATTAAAAGAAATCAAGGACATCGATGAGCGATTGTCCAAGGCATTGGTTGTCTTGAACCACTTATGTTTGACTAGTGACCGAGAAGACCCTCCTGCGAGTATTCATTTTCAAACAGTAAATAGAGCAGCACCAAATGTGTAACCACAAATAAGAGTGAATTACCTGAGATCCTGCTACAGGAACTTGGAAAGGGCCATACGGGTACAGAAATACAAATAACACCTGTGATTACAATGACGCTGCTAAGCAGGGTTTAGGGGCTTATGTCACGGGGACAAGGGGTAACAACTACAGCGTTTGGAACAATCGTACAGCTATGGCCTTACCTCCTGATGTTTTTCTGATTTGCGGAGATAGGGCCTGGTAAGGTATCCCTGCAAATGCTATTGGAGGTCCTGTTACTTAGATAAACTCACTATATTTGCTCCTAGCTTGTCACACTTGCATAAATCACCAGACATAAATGGGCATTGCTCACACTGGATTGCAATGATAATGTTGAGTTGCTTGGTGTTATGACTAGAGTGGCATCTGAGGCCGCACTTAATGATTTAGAAAAATTGGTATGCTGTAAGCCCATGCCACGACAGAGATGCTTGAGGACATGTTCAAAATAGTCTGCGACATGCGCTCTTACAGGATCGAGCTGCTATTGACTTCTTGCTTTTGGCTCAAGGGCATGGGTGTGAGGACTTTGAGGGAATGTGCTGTTTAAACCTTTCTAATCATAATGAGTCAATTCACAAATCCATTACTTTCCTGAAAGAGCACATGAGAAAGATTCAGTATGATATCAATCCTTTCAATCAATGGCTCACTAATTTGTTTGGAACAATGCATAGATGGTTACTGGGATTAATCAAAGAGGGATTAAGGATTCTGTTTATTGTGTTGTTAATCATCATTGCGTGTTGTATTGTAATAAATGTGGTTAAAGGGTTACTTGCAGAACTGTTACATCGGGCTTGGTTTGCTCAAAAAGAAAAAAGGGGAATTGTTGAGGGATTTTTGAAACAGGAAGGAGGCCGTGACTTGCCGCAGCTGAGCAAACCTAGCTACTAGGGCAACTATGAGAAGTTCCCATGACAGTGTTCCCACATAGCCCGACTGAGAATTTAGAAAAATATTGTTGCCAGCAGATGGCTTCAAGGACGAGATCTATGTGACTGCTAATCCCAAGGGGGTTGTTTTCTTGCAGGTGGGGTTGTTTTCTTGCAGTTGTTTATCTGAGTGCTTTTGACCATTAATCTTGTGTGAGACACTATCCGCCCCTGTTAAATTTGCTATAAAAGTCAGGCTATTCGGGTAATAAAGAGAGAGCATGATCTGACCATGCTGGTGTCTGTTGTGTTTTTGGCCTTTCTTCCTGCAACACCCACTTCTGAACTGGTCTTGTGCACTGCTCATACACACAGGGCTGTTCAGAGACACGAGTCCTTGCCTTGCACTCATATTGGCAGTGCACTTCAGCACTTGCAGGGTCTCTCTGGCTCCTGCAACCACTGCCAGAGGCTGGGAGGCACCTCAGCCCTGTGGTGGGTGCATCGCCCTGCTCTTGCCTCTTCTGGGATGCCCCAAGACATGAGTATTGAGCATAGGGACCTTGCAGTTTCAAGGAAGCAAATCTCAGAGCTGCATTCAGCTCTTGCACTTTGAACTAGACGGTCTCTGAAGGTGCCTTCCAACTGAACTATTCTGTGTTATTCAGGCAGATGCCCCGTGGCTATTATGCTAGAATGACGGGATCTGAAGACGCTCTCTGCCCCACTGACCTTCATGACACCCCTAGGGATAGCTGATGGCCTTTGTGCTCACTCGTGTTCCTGTGCATACCATGTGCCTCCAGGTAGCAGCAGCAGCAAGGGATTTCAGGTCCCGTGTCTCCCCTGTACATGGACAGGCCCTGCTCTTCTCCTAAGCCACCCCATCTCCCAGGGAGCCTCTCCCAGGTGAGCCCGTCTGTGCTGGCCTCGCCGGCCACTGCTGCAGCCCCTGGCCATGCTTCCCACAGCCCCAGCTGGTGGTGCTGCTCTGCAGAGCCAGGGGGCTGTGGTGCCCGGGGCACGGGGGCACTTTGCAGGGCCGTGCTGGTCAGGCTGGGTGTCAGAGCCAGCTAGTGGGGGCCCTGCCACTGACCACATCCCACAGCTGTGGCCATGGGGTGCTCAGAGGTGCCCAGCCTGGCAGAGTGAGGAGCCTCTTTGGACTCTCTTCCTTGGGCACCTCCGGATCTGACAGCAGCTCTGAAAGCAGAAGTGAGCCTTCAGGCACAGCCCTTTTAGGAGAGAGATGATTCTCTGTAGGCCAGGTGTGTCACTGCAGTGCCCACTGCCTGTTCCTGCCTGCAGTCCCAGCACAGCCCCACAGCAGCACTGGAACCAAGCCACAGGAGCAGCAAAAAAACAAGCAAACAAACAAACAAAAAAACAAAAAACAACTTTAATTGAATAAAAAGCACAATAAAATGCAGAATTATATTTCTTTTTGGACAACTTTTGTAATAAAACTGGGGGAAAAACAATCAGCACAAGAACATAAGACAGGCTTTGTTTATTACGCGTACCTTTAAGAGTGATTTGCAGAACAGGGCAGGCAGCTTATTGTTTATGAAATACAGTTGGTCTTCAGTTTCCACACAGCATTCTTAAGTTCCTGGTTCCTCATGCTGTAGATGAGGGGGTTCACTGCTGGAGGCACCAGCAAGTACAGAACTGCCACTACAAGGTCCAGGGTATGGAATGAGATGTAGGGGGACTTCAGGTGGGAAAACATGGCTGTGCTGAAATTCAGAGAGACCACAGTCAAGTGAGGGATGCGTGTGGAAAAGGCTTTGTGTCGTCCCTGCTGTGAGGGCATCCTCAGCACAACCCTGAAGATCTGCACATAGGACATAGCAATCAAAACAAAACAGCAACTCAGTAGAAAAAAACTAGCCATAGTAATTCGAATTTCCCATAGGTAAGATTCTGAGCAGGAGAGCCTGATGATCTGGGGGATCTGACAGAAAAATTGGTGCAGGGCATTGCCATGGCTGAGAGGTAAAGAAAATACATTGGCAGTGTGCAGTACAGCGTGGAGAAAGCCACTGCCCCAAGCAGCTGCTGCCGTGGTGGCACAGGCTCTGCTGCCCAGGAGGGTGCCATAGTGCAGAGGCCTGCAGATGGCGACGTAGCGGTCATAGGACATAACAGTGAGAAGGGAAAATTCTGCTGAAAACAAAAAGACTAACAGAAAGACCTGTGCAGCACATCCTGCATAGGAAATGGTCCTCATGTTCCAGAGGAAATTTGCCATGGCTTTGGGGAGAGTGGTGGAGATGAGGCCAAGGTCGAGGAGGGCAAGGTTGAGGAGGAAGAAGTACATGGGGGTGTGGAGGCAGTGGTCGCAGGCTATGGCTGTGATGATGAGGCCATTGCCCAGGAGGGCAGCCAGGTAGATGCCCAGAAAGAGCCCGAAAGTCAGGAGCTGCAGCTCCCGTGTGTCTGTGAATGCCAGGAGGAGGAACTCGGTGATGGAGCTGCCATTACACATTTATCGCCTCTGAGCAAGGGAGCCTGTCGAAAAGAAAAAATGACAGCGTAAAATTTAATTACTTCTCTGACCAAAACCCATTGCAAGTCTCACAGAACACCTTCCCACACAATAATCTGTGCCACGTTCTTTTCAGGAAGAGCTTTCTGCAGCTCCTTAGCTTATGTCTGATTGTTGCTCTGAGGGTGCCACAACAAGCGTGGGGCTCTTCTGTGCGCTCTTCGGCAGTCAGTCCTGGTCTGCAGCAACACTTAGAAGGGAACCTGGAGTGGTCTGAGAAGTCTGCTGGCCAGGGACATCTCCCCATTTGCAGGTCATGAGAAGGTCAAACAATTCCCTAAGAAAAAACAAAGGTAATGTTGGTACTGTCTGTACACTGAAGTGTGTGAGGTGCCTCATATCTACAGCAATGATCAAGGAGCCTTAGTCTTTAGTACTACTACTCCATTACTATCCCTCTGAATCACCACACAGGTGGGAAAACGAAGGCAGAGAAAAGTGTATTGCTTTCAGGTAGGTCTTGCCTTGCAGTTCTGCTGTGCAGTGCCCTGGGGAGGTGTGGGGCTGTGAGCAGCCTGTCCCTGGCAGCAGGCTCTGGGCAGCAGCAGGACCGTGCCCTGCCATGCCGGGGGAGCTCCTTCCACCCGCAGCTTCTCCCCGCAGCCCCTGGGCAGCTCCCTGGCCAGGCTGAGTGCTGAGCCTGGCAGGCAGCAGAGGCCCTGCCCTGGCACACAGCCCCTGGGGCACAGCAGGGACCCTGCTCTGCACCACAGCCCTGGGCACCCCTGCCTGCACCCCCGGCTGCACAGCCTGCAGCCAGCCCCAAGAGAAGGGAGCCCTCGGGCCCTGCACGCTGACCCTGCAGCACACAAGCCCTGCATGCCCTTCAACTCCAACACTGACTGTACTCCTGACAGCTCCCATCGGCTGAGGGCTGTGCCAGCTCCAGGAGAGCCTGGCAGGGCATGCCGAAGCATTGCCCTGCACCCAGAGACCTACCGTGGGGAGGTGGCTCTGATGATTTCTCTCCCTGCCAGCTCTCCTCTGCCTTCCCCCCCAGGCTGCCCTGAACCTCTCTCCCACTTCTCTCTCCTTCCCCTATGCCAGTTGTAGGCAGTGCCCCCAGCTCTGCTGTGCCTGGCAGAGGAACTGTTCATGGGCAGACCTGTCTCTCTGCAGTGCTGCCTGCTTGCCAGGAGCTCCCTCCCTCCATCCCCTGAGCCGTTCCAGCTCAGCAGCACAGGCCCAGCCAAAACCTTTTTACTGACCCCCCCCGGTAGGTTGGGGCAGAGCCCAGGAGCCTCAAGCACTCAGAGGATATGGAAGACCTTTCTCAAGTAGACAACGCAGATGCAAACTCCAAAGCCTCTCACAGTGTTAACAGTCCAACTGAGGGACATTAGTGACAAAGCCTCCCCATGGACTTGTTAGAGCAGGAAAGTGCAGGCAGTGATAACAAGGAGAACAAGGCCCAGTAAAGGTGGCCCAGATGCTGAGGAAACCTTGATGCGTTCCATGAAGTCCAACAGTTGGGCGCTGACCCCAGCCTCTGGGAAGGGCGATCCTGTCCCTCCAGTGGGTTTAGGGCTCTTCCTGGGTCAGCCCAGTGTGGGGACTGTTTCAAGCATGTGTCAGAGACCTGGGAAAGTATCCGCCTGTTAGTTTGACTCCAGTGCCAGGGAAGCTCATGGAGCAGATTCTCTTGAGAGTCATCACGCAGCACTTGCAGGGCAAGCAGGCGATCAGGCCCAGTCAACATGGGTTTATGAAAGGAAGGTCCTGCTTGACAAACCTGATCTCCTTCTATGACAAAGTGACGCGCTTGGTGGATGAGGGGAAGGCTGTGGATGTGGTCTACCTCGACTTCAGTAAGGCTTTTGACACCGTCTCCCACAGCATTCTCAAGAAACTGGCTGTTCTTGGCTTGGACTGGCATACGCTTTGTTGGGTTAAAAACTGGCTGGATAGCCAGGCCCCAAGAGTTGTGGTGAATGGAGTAAAATCCAGTTGGAGGCCGGTCACCAGTGGCGCTCCCCAGGGCTCAGTACGGGGGCCAGTCCTCTTTAATATCTTTATCGATGATCTGGATGAGGGGATCGAGTGCACCCTCAGTAAGTTTGCAGATGACACCAAGTTAGGTGTGTGTGTCGATCTGCTCGAGGATAGGAAGGCTCTGCAGGAGGATCTGGATAGGCTGCACCGATGGGCTGAGGTCAACTGTATGAAGTTCAACAAGGCCAAGTACCGGATCTTGTGCTTGGGGCACAACATCCCCAAGCAGCACTCCAGGCTGGGAGATGAGTGGGTTAGAAAGCTGCCTGGCAGAGAAGGACCTGGGAGTCGGGAAGAGAAGGACTGAATATGAGCCAGCAGTGCGCTCAGGTGGCCACAAAGGCCAAGAAGGCCAAGAAGGCCATCCTGGCTTGTATAAGAAACAGTGTGGCCAGCAGGACTAGGGAAGGGATTGTCCCTCTGTGTGTCAGGGTGGACCATTCAGGAGCTTGAAGAGATGATAGAATAAGGAGCAACAGTTTGAATCTTAAAGAAGGGTATATTTCGATTAAATATGAGGAAGAAATTCTTTTCTTATCAGGGTGGTGAGTCCTACAAAGAGGTTGCCCAGAGAAACTGTGGATGCCCCATCCCAGAAAGTGTTCAAGGTCAGGTTGGATGGGGCTTTGACCAAGCTGGTCTGGTGGAAGGTGTCCCTGCCCATGGCAGGAGGGATGGAATTAGATGACCTTGAAGGTCCCTTCCAACCCAGTCCATTCTATCAGTCAATGCTCAAACATCAACCACGGCCCTGCAGCCCTCCTCTCAGCAGGGCCATATCCCAAAGGAATCCTCTGGGCAGGTGCCTCAACAGGCCCAAGTCTGATCACCTCAAGTCCCCTCCTTTGCCTTGTTCCCCTCCCGCAGCATTCTCAACTCTATCTTCTCACCTCTTTCAAATCCCTGAGCACTGCATGTTGAATTCTAAGGATGAGGTCCTGCAGGTCACCTCACCCCACTGGCTCCTCAGTCATCTGTGTCAGCCAGATGTCATCAAGGAGCTCCCAAAACCTCCTGGGGGGTTTCTGTAAGGGTATGCAGAAGCAGAGGGTCTGCTCCTTCCAGGTTATCTGGTGAAGAACCTTTTCCAGTGCACCAAGGGATGCTTATAAGGGAGGCCGTGATGGGAGCCAGACCTGGTCATTTGAGACAAGTAGAGACAAGGAAAAGACAAACCATGTGGATTCTACTTTATAGAAGAGTAGAGAAAGCAGCTAGAAATAAAGGATTTCTTTACAAGAGAACTTTCCAAGCTAGAGAAAGAGGAAAGCCATATATGTGTGTAAGTTTAAACTCTGAGAAAAGGAAAAACCTGCTAAATACAGACAAAAAAAAAAAAGAAAAAGAAAAAAGAAAAAAAAGAAAATAAATAAAAACACCAACACTTTAGACTAAAACTCCAAGAATTATTTGGTATTCATTACTGGTGAGCTTTATGGAAGTTGCCCAAAATACTTTTTTTTTTTTTTTTTTGTGGGGGTGAATCTGACAAATTCTTTTAAATGTAAGTATCACTGACAAATATGCGAGTCCAAAGAAAAACATACTGCGTGGAGTCCCAGTGAGCAGGAGGTTAGCGGTGGCTGTGACCCAGGTGTCAGAGTAGGCAGGGGGACAGCGGTGGCTGTGCCACCCAGGTGTCACAGTGGGCAGGGGGCAGTGGTGGATGTGTAACCCAGGTGTCACAGTGGGGCTGTGACACAGCAGCCAGGCTGGGAGAAAGGGCCAGGGGTGTGGGCAGGCCCCAGTTGGGATGGAAGCCCCTGGCAGCAGGCAGCAGAGGGCAGAGCAGGGCAGGACAGGGAGGTGAGTGCGCGATGGAGCAGGGGCTGAAACGCAGTGTGAGCCTGAGTGGTCCAGGAAACTCAGAGGATGTGCTGGTGTGTGCAGAGGAGATGCTTGTGTGCTCCCCTGAGATGCCAGGGTGCCTCAGGAGATGCTTTCTTGCTCCATGGAGGTTCTTGGCTACCCCAAGAACAATCTGGGTGCTCCCCAGGCTTCTTGGCTGCTCTGTACGGATGCTCCCTTGGTGCACAGGGAGATGCTTGGTTTCTCCAAGAAGACACCTGGGTGATGCAGGAAGTTTATTGGATGTCCCAGGAAGGTGGATTGGTGATCCTGAAAGTTCCTTGTGGCTGCAGAGAAATGCTTGAGTACTATTTGGAGACACCTGGGTACCCAGCAGATGTGCTTGTGTACCCAAGGAGGACACTTGTTTGATCCAGGGTAAAGCTTTTGGATTTTGGGTAGTCCAGGGAAATGGTTGGGTGCTTTTTGTGTGATGCTTGGCTTCATGCAGATGCTGGAGTGCTGTGAGGAGATGCTTGGTTCCTCCAAGTTGGTGTTTGTGTCCCCTGGGGAGATGCCTGCGTGCCCACAGGGACATACTTGAATGACCATGGCAGGTGCTTGTGCACCCCATGGAAGCTCTTGGGTGCCAAGCGAGGTGCTTCCCATCTCCAGTGAGATGGTTGTGTGCCCCAGGTGGTGTTCTGGAGGCCTGGGAGATGCTTGGGTTCTCCACTTAGATGTAGGAGTGCGGCGGGGAGATTCTTTGGTGCTCCAGTGAGGTGCTTGAATGTTCCAGGGAGGTGCTTCTGTGCTGCAGGGAAATGCTTGGGTGACAGGGGCAGAAAATTTTCTTATTCTTATTATCTGTGTGCTCCAGGGAGGCTTTTGCTTGTGCCCCAGGAATATACTTGTATGCCCTGAGAAGAAGAAGCTTGTGTTCTCCGGGAGTATCTAGGGTTTCTTGGAAGATGCTCAATTCCACTTGGTCACTTGGATTGCCCAGGAGATGCATGAGTACTGCAGAGGGTGGTTTGTGCACCTCCGGGTCACAGCCTGCAGCCAGCCCCAAGAGAAGGGAGCCCTCGGGCCCTGCACGCTGACCCTGCAGCACACAAGCCCTGCATGCCCTTCAACTCCAACACTGACTGTACTCCTGACAGCTCCCATCGGCTGAGGGCTGTGCCAGCTCCAGGAGAGCCTGGCAGGTCATGCAGAAGCATTGCCCTGTACCCAGAGACCTACCGTGGGGAGGTGGCTCTGATGATTTCTCTCCCTGCCAGCTCTCCTCTGCCTTCCCCCCCAGGCTGCCCTGAACCTCTCTCCCACTTCTCTCTCCTTCCCCCATGCCAGCTGCAGGCAGTGCCCCCAGCCCTGCTGCCCCTGGCAGAGGAGCTGAGTGGCTGAAGCAGCTTTTCAAGTAGTCCAAGTCTGATGCAAACTCCAAAGCCTCTCACAGCCTTAATGATTCCACTGAGGGACATTACTGACAAAGTCTCCCCATGGCCTTGTTAGAGCAGAAAAGTGCAGGCAGTGATTACAGGGAGACCAAGGCCAAGGAAACGTGGACCTGAGGCTGAGGAAACCTTGATGTGAGCCAGTCAGACCCTGACTCCAGCCCCTGGGAAGGGAGATCCTGTCCCTCCAGTGGGGTTTAGGGCTCTTCCTGGGTCAGTGCAATATGGGGATGGGCAATGCCAAGCACAAGGCTACAGGAGGACATCTCCTAGGCTCCCCAAGGAGGATGAGGAGGCAATGAAACTGTGATGCTGTAAGGAGAAGGTGTCTCCTCATAGGCCTCCATGACAGAGACTAAAGCCAGAGCCCAGCATACAAAGCTGTTAGCTCTGTTGAAGGCTTTCAACCTTGCAAAATATCCCTGACCATAACCGCCACAGGGTCTTCCATGGTATCCCATGCATGTGCAACTTTTTCCTTCCTTGCTGGCCTCTGACATCTACCTTGCTTCCCCACCTTGCTCTCACCTGAGCACCTCCCTGCCTTGACTGATGTCTCTGCATCTGCCCTGAGAATTCCATGAAATACAAAGCCAAGGGGTTATCCAGAATTTTTCTGGGGGACCTGTAGCACCACAGGTGCAAAAAAAAAGATTTCTCCTCAGACCCAATCTCAGTGCCCCAAGCTGCACTTGATGCACTTGATATTTCTTATACTCTTTCCCACTAGAAAGAAAAGCTCCACGTGCTCTGAAACCAGTTTCAGTCTACTCCTCTACTGCCTCCATGCCACAGGGCCAAAGAAGCCCAGGTCTCTCAACCTCCCCACACAGATGGAGAACTTCGACCACTGAAGCCTGGCAGACCTCCCCTCCACTCTCTTGAGTTCCTCTGCACTCCTCCAAAACCTGGAGCCACACCCTGGGACAAACTGCTCCAGAGGTAGCCACAGCAGCACTGAGTCGAGGAGGACGATAACCCAAGTGGCCTGGGTGGCCCCCGCTGCCTCTAGTGCAGCCCCGTAAGGAGCCGGCCTTCCTCCCTGTCAGCATGTCCCACTGGCTCCTATGGCGTCCTCGTAGCACCCAGGCACTTCTCCTCAGGGTCCCCCCTCAGCTGCTCACGTCCAACCCTACCCTGATGGATGCAGGTATTCTGCCCCACGTGCAGCACTGGCCACAGCTCCTTGCCATGTTCAGGGGGTTTCTGTCAGCTAAAGGCTGGAGATTCCCAAGGCTCCCCTGCCCTGAAGCTCCCTTTTGTCAGCTGTTCATGGTCAGGTGCAGATGGCTCACCCTGATGGTGGTGACTCTCACAAGATAACAGTGTGAGGAGTGTTAGGACTCCAGAGGCACTAAGGGAGGTACTTCTTAAGTGGAATTTCCTACCCAGGCAATTACCATGAGAACCATCTCTGAAACACCCAATGACACTATGAAGCAAGCAAAGCCAGGACCAGAGGCAACATGTGTTGGGCTCTTTGTATGCTAGGGTATTTTCTGGGGAAATATATACATCTACAGACACACATGCAATGTGGATTCTTCCAGCAGCTGGTCATGAACCCTGTGTAAAGCCAGGAGCAGGGCCCAAGATCCCCTCACGTTCCCTGAGCAGATAACTTCCAATGGAAATCTCCCACGCTGAATCACTGAACCTCTGTCAGCATCAATAATAACGGAAGGCACCCAGATGCAGTGGTTTAACTGCTTCCTTCTTCTCTCTGGTTTTGGTTAGTAGCTCCTTCCTCATCCGTGACAGGCTCCTGCCACTTTTTCTTGACTTCATTTGTGTCTGGGTGGACAGCACTTGGGTTCAACGAGAAGATCCTCAAGCATTAAGCTGCTCCTTGTACCACTCCTCTCTGCAAGGCCATATTCCATTGGATGCCTCCACGCAGGCCCACCAACAGGCCCAAGTTTGCTCACCTCAAGGCCTCTGCTTTGCCTTGGTCCCCTCTCTCAGTAGCCTCACCTCTGTCTTCTCATCCCTGCCTTTTACACTCCTGAGCACCTCGTCTTGGTTTATAACATGAGGTCCTGCAGGGCTCCCCTGTCTCCCATTCCATCAAGATGTTTTCAAGAAGCTCCCAAATCCTCCTGGATATTTTGTGTAAAGGTATGCTGAAGCAGAGGACCTGCTCCTTCCATTTCATCTGGTCAAGGACCTTTTCCAATGCACCAAGAGATGATGTAGGGGGGGCAGTGATGGGTGCCAAACCTGGTCATTTGTGCCAAATGATAAGGAAAGAAACAGCATGTGGGGAAGTGAACACAACACAGGTCTACCACACAGCTTGCTTGACCTCTCTCTGGTCAGAATGTACTGATCCCGAGCTTAGAGGAAGTCTAAGTCCCCCAGTGATATGCTTAGGTGTTTCAAAAATGTTGCTTGTGTGTTCCAGGGAGGTGCTTGGATGTCGCGGGGAGATGTTTGGGTGCTGCAGGAAGGTGCCTGGGTACTCGATGGGGATGTGTCTGGGGGAAATACTTATTTCTCCAGGGAGATGCTTGTTGTGCAGAGGTGCTTGGTGCCTCAAGCGAGGTGCTTGTTTCCCTTGGGAAGATGATTGGGTGCCCTGTGGAAATGCCTGGTTACCCCCAAGGAGGTCCTTGGCTTCTCCCGGGAGATGCTTGTCTACCTTTTGCATAAGCTTGCATGATCCAAAGAGATGCCTGAGTGCCCCAGAGACATGTGTTGTGCCCAACTGAGGGGCTTAGGGAGTCCATGGAGGTTCGAGGGTGACCCAGGCAGATCCTTGGCCATCCCAGGAAGATGTGTGGCTTCTCCTGGGAGGTATTTGATGGCTGTAGGGAGGTGCTTGGGAGCTCCAAGGATGTTCATGCATGTCCTGTGGAGATGGTGGGGTGCCCATGAGTGTTTCTTTTGTGCCCCCTGGAGGTGCTTGGTTGCTGCAGGCTCTAGCAATTCCTTGTGTGCCACAATCATCTCACGTAGGCAGGCAGGAATTTCCCAGGGAACTCAAGCATCTCCACACTTGTCTGATTCTCTCATCCATGGAGGTGCTTGTTGACCCCACGGCCATTCTAACTTTCTCCAGTGTGGACCTTGGGTGTTCCAGGGAGATGCTTGGTGAGTCAGCAAGGAACTAAGTATCCCTGGGGAAATGTCTGAGTACATCAGGAGGAGCATGATTTTCCAGAGGACATGCTTAGGTGCCCAAAGAGGTGCTTGTGTTCACCCAGAGGTGCTTGAGTGCTCCAGGGCAGGAGCCTGGTTCTTAAAGACTGAGCGCTCCAGGGAGAACCTTGTGTGTCCAGGGAGACAGTCAGGTGCTGCAATAAACTGCTTGGGTGCTCCAGGGTGGTGCCTTCTTTTCCCCAGAGGTGCTTGTGTGCCCTTGTGTGTCCTCCTAGTGGAGTCCTCAAGTCCTCATTTGTTCCTCAGTATAGCTGCTTGCATTCTCTGGGGAAACGCTTGAGGTATTTGGGTGCTTGAAGGATGTTCCTTTGTGCCCTGGGGAGATGTTTCAGTGCTCTTGTTAGGGTCTTGACTTTTGTAAACAACTCTTCAGTTGTCTGGGAGAATTTGTCAGTGCATCTGGAGTGAGACGCTTGAGTGCTAAGAGGGAATTCATGAGTGCCCCACTAAAATGCTGGTGTCCCCTGGGGAGATGCCTGGGTGCCTCATGGTCGTACTTGAATGACCCTGGTAGGTGCTTGTGCACCCCACGGAAGCTCTTGGGTGCCAAGGGAGGTGCTTCCCATCTGCAGTGAGAGGTTTGTGTGCCCCAGGTGGTGTTTTGGAGCCCTGGGGAGATGGGAGATGCGTGGGTTCTCCACTCAGATGTAGGAGTGCAGTGGGGAGATTGTTGAGTGCTCCAGTGAGGTGCTTGGGTGTTCCAGGGAGGTGCTTCTGTGCCGCAGGGAGATGCTTGGGTGACAGGGGCAGAACATTTTATTATGAGGGAAGAAATGTATGTGCTCTGGGGAGGCTTTTCCTGTGCCCCAGGGTTATGCTTATATGCCCTGGGAAGAAGCAGCTTGGGTCCCCTGAGAATATCTTTGGGCTTCTTAGGAAGATGCTCTATTCCTCTGGGGTCACGTGAATGCCCCATGAGAAGTTTGAGTACTGCAGAGGGTGGTTTGTGCACCTCCAGGGAGGTGCTGGAGTGCACAAAGTGTGCTTTTCAGTGCCTTAGGGAGGTGCTTGTCTGTCCCTGTGAGATGCTTGGTTGCTCCAGAGGGGTGCTTGTGAACCATAGGAAGGTACTGGTGGTCCCCAGAGAGGTGCTTGTGTGCCATGGGAAAATGCTTACAGACCTCGAGGAACTCCTTGGTCCTCCAGGAAGGTGCTTGTTTTCTCCAGGGAGATGTTTTTGTACCCAGGGAGATGATTGTTTGACCCAGGGCAATGTACCTCCCCCGTTTCACCCCAAAACTTTCTTGGAGGAACAGAGCACCTCTCTGGGGAACAGTAGCATCACTCATGGGCACACAGCCATCTCCATGACGCACCCAAGAACATCCTTGTAGCACACAATTATCTCTTGGATGGAAGCCAGCACTTCCCTGGAGAAACCATTCACCTCCCTGGAACAGCCCAACATCTCCCTGGGGAGCCCAGGCACCTCTCTTGAAGACCAAGGATCTTCCTGGGCTACCCAAGCATTTTCCCAGGGCATGCTGGCATCTCCTCAGGGCATCCGAGCCCCTTCCTGGATCCCAAAGTCTTCTCCCAGAGGCACTCAAGAACATTCCCAGAGCACTCAAATTTCCATTGATTTGGTGCAACAAAGCACAATACGTGGGCACCCAGGCATGTCTCTGGAGCACCCAAGCATCTCCTTCATGCACCACAGCATCTCCCCAGGGTACACAAGCAACTCCAGGGGCATCCAAGCACCTGCCTAGGGACCCCCAGCAGCTCCCTGTTGTTCACAAGCTCCTCCCAGGGGTACACAAACATGTCCCCAGTAAACCAATGCTTCTCACCTGAGGAAACATACCTCTCCACCAAGCACTCCAGCGCCAGTCTGGAGCAATCAGCCACCTCCTGGGAGCACCCAAGCATCTCAACAGGGCAAACAAGCACCAGCCCAGGGAACTCAACAGCACACTTGGAGCACTCCAGCACGTCCCTGTAGGACACAAACTGCTCTCTGCATTACTCAAGCACCTCCTGGGGCACCCAAGTATCTCCCAGGGGAATAAGAGCATCTTCCTAGGGAGCCCAAGGACATTCCCAGGGCACACAAGCACCTCCCTCCCCAGGGCACATAAGAATATCCCTGCTGCACCCAAGGTTCTCCCCTGGTCCCTCAAGCATCTCCCTGCAGGTCCTAAGCATCTCGGTGGAACGTGTAAGCACCTTCCTGGGCACAACACCCATCTTCTTGGAGCAGACAAGCAACTCCCCTGGGAATCCAGCACCTTCCTGGAGCATCCAACTGTCTTGCTCGGGGCAACCAAACACCTCCCCTGACATCAAAATGTATCCCTGGAGAACCCATGCCTCTTCCCGGAGCAACCAAGCGTCTCCCCAAGATGCCCAAATATCTTCCCAGGACACCCAGTAACCTTCATATCACACTTAGGAGGAAGGTCTACAACAACATTTCTTGGTTCCTGTTGTGCTGTGGGGCTGCTCAAAGACAGCCCCTGCTCAAGCAGCTGCTGAGCTCCAGCCCCTGCTTAGGCTGCAGCGGAACTCTGGCCCTGCTCAGCCTCGGACATTCCTCTGCTCCAGGGGGATGCCTGTGTTCCAAGGGGGTGCCTGGGTGCTGCATTCCTGACATTGCTTGTGTTCCCTGAGATCATACGTGTGTGCTGGGTGCTCCATGGACCATTCCCCAGTGAGATGCTGGTGTTCTCAAAACACGTGCTGGTGTGCGTGCTGGAGACACTTTTGTGCACCCCTGAGGTGCCTGGGTGCCTCAGGAGATGCTTTCTTGCTCCATGGAGGTTCTTGGCTATCCCAAGAACAATCTGGGTGCTCCCTGGGCTTCTTGGCTGCTCTGCCCAGATGCTCCCTGGGTGCGCAGGGAGATGCTTGGTTTCTCCAAGGAGACATCTGGGTGATGCAGGGAGCTTCTTGGACGTCCCAGGAAGATGGACTTGTGATCCTGAAAGTTTCCTGGTGTCTGCATAGAAATGCTTGAGTGCTATTTGGAGACACTTGTGTACCCTAGGAGATGTGCTTGCGTGCCCAAGGGAGATGCTTGTTTGATTCAGGGTTGTCGCGTTAAGGGGTGTAGCTGATTAACCATTACGGGCCCGGTCGGATTCAGGGTACTGAACCAGTCGGACATTCACCAACAACACGTTAACCATCTGGGGTTCCAGTCAGACATTCACCGACAACACATTAACTGTCTGGGGGTCTGGTTGGATTCAGAACACTGAACTATCACGGATAACCACCCTTACCCTAGTTGCACTTAATGAGAGCTATCACAGTGCAATCAAGTATGGTTTATTACAGCAACAGATAATCAGGTTCTTTATTGCTGGCGATAGTGACTGTCTGCAAAAGCAAGCTATCATGCATGAAATACACAGGTGTTACAGGTGTTACAGATGCGCAGCCTAGAAATAAACGCGTTAAAAGGAACAAAGACTCTAGAGAGATTTGTAAGCAAGTATTCAGATCTCACCCAAAGGCGTCCCAATGAGGGGGGAAGAGAGGCTCAGCCCGTCAACTGATCCCAGGAGTCAGGAGGTCCTAAGGATGTTGTATTTCCTTGGGATGGTATCTCCCCTGACGGTTGTATCTTCCCTGCCATCCCCTCTGTCTTGGGCCAATTAATATTATTTTCTATCTTTTAGGTGGAGCTTGAGTGGCTCTAGTCAAGCATATCTTAGTTATGATTGGTGAGAAGTTCTCCCGTCTCCGTTTAAAGTAATAGTCTCCAAGAAATTCAGGGCGCATGCTCAGTGAGGGGTGGTCGCACCTTGGAGGCAGGTAGCTTTTGGGATGGAGGTGTGTTTTGGTATTATAATGATATTATAATGAGCAAAAAGTACACTAGGGTACAGCATTTGTCAAAACGTGACAGGTCCTTGGCTCAGGGTGGCAAAAAGTGCAGCTTTGTGCACAAGATAAATTGAGTCCCCACCTGGTTACAGAGCCTAGCCGTGGTGTCTCCACTCCACTCTATGCTCTGTGCTGTTCCTTAGTGCTAGCACGCCAAGTTTCCCCAGCGCGATAGCATCTCAGGTTGGGAGCCTAGGGAATGCTGAGGTAATGCAGTTATGCCCTACCCTGAAAGCCTCTTCAATGCTGTACCTTTTTCTTAAAAATGTGAATGTTAGTTTTATTTTCCTAGTTACTTCAGGCAAGTACACCACAAGGGTAAAGCTTTGTTTCTCCAGGGAGGATTTTGGGTGCTCCAGGGAGATGTTTGGGTGCTTTTTGTGTGATGCTTGGCTCCAGGGAGATGCTGGTGGGCTTCGGGGAGATGCTTGGTTCCTGCAATTTGGTGATTGAGTCCCCTGGGGAGATGCCTGGGTGCCCACAGGGACATACTTGAATGACCCTGACAGGTGTTTTTGCAGCCCATGGAAGCTGTTGCATGCTAAGAGAGGTGCCTAAAATCTTAGTCAATGAGATACTTGTGTTCGCCAGGTGACATTTTGGAGCCCTGGGGAGCGCTGGCTCTCCAGGAAGATGCTCAGTTCCCCTGGGGGACACTTGGATGCCCCAGGAGGCAGTTGGGTACTGCAGAGAGCAGTTTGTGTGCTTCAGACAGGTGCTGGAGTGCTCCAATTGTGCTGTTGAGTGCCTTAGAGAGCTGCTTGGTCGCCCCTGTGAGACGCTTGGGTGACCCTGGATGTAATTGTGACGCATAAGCAGATAATGGAGGTGCCAAGGGAAGTGCTCGTGTGCCCCAGGAGGTGCTTGTGTGCCATGGGAAAATGCTTATGGGCCCCAAGGAACATCTTGGGTCCTCCAGGAAGGTGCTTGGATTCCCCAGGGAGATGCTTGTGTACCCAGGGAGATGACTGTTTGACCCTGGGTGATGAATGGTTTCTCCGGAGAGGTGCTTCTCTGCTCGAGGGTCATTCCTGGGTGCTTGAAACATACACTTGAGTGACCTATGCAGATGCCTGGGCACCCATGGGTTTATTCTAATGTTCCCAAGGGAGGTGTTCCATTCTTCCAAGGAAATGGTTTGGTTCTCTATTCAGATGTCTGGGTTTTTCAGAATAATGCTTGTATGCCTTTGGGAGATATCTTAGTGCATCAGGAGGTGATGGGTTCACACTGGAAATTCTTCAGAGCTCCAGTGAGATGCTTGAGTGCTGTGCAGAGGTGCATGGATCCACCCGGAAGATGCTTGGGTTCCCTGGGGAGAAGATTGGTACCTCAGGGACATAGCTGTGTGTGTTCCAGGAAGACTTTTTAGAGCTCCAGATATATGCTTGGGTGCTCTAGGTAGGTGCTTGTGTGTCTTGTTCATGTACTAGCGTTTTCAAGAAAAAAGTTTGTGTTTCCAGTGGACATTTTTGGATGTCCCAAGGAATTTGCTTTGTGTCCAAGAGGATGCTTGGTTCCTCAAGGAGGATGCTTATGTTCCTGTGGGAGGTGCTTGGTTTCCCCAGCAAGATGCTTGCTGCTAAGTGTGATGCTGGTCTACTGCAGTGAGATGCTTGTGTTCCCCATGAACATGCTTGTGTGTCCAAGGGAGGTGCTTGGGTACAGCAAGGAGATGCCTGGGTAATGCAAGAAGATCTCTGTGTTCCCGGAAATTGTCCTCAATGGGTACACAGCTGAGATGCCGGGGTGACTCAGGAAGACGCTTGGAGTCTCGAAGGATCTCCTTGGTTGCTCCAGGAAGGTTCCAGGGTGCTCCAGGGAGGTTCCTGAGCAACCTATTGAAGAGCCTGATGTGCCCAGGGAAACTCTTGTCTCCTCCAAGGTTCTGCAGGGCTGATCCGGGCAGTACACCTTGGAGACATGCTTTGGATCTCCAAAGGAATGCTTGGGTTCTTTGGAATCATGCTTGGGAGATCCTTTGGTGGTTCAGAAAGGTGCTGGGTTTCCCAGAAGACATTTGAGGTGACAACACTAGGTGCAACAAGATCCATCCTGGAGAAGCAAAGCATTGCCCTAGTTCACACCAACATCTCCCTTAGGCACACAAGCACGTCCCGAGGGTACCCAGGATTCTCCATGCAGCAGACAGGCATCTCCATGGAGCAATGCTCCGTGGGAGACAAGCATCTCCCCAGACTACCAACCTGTCTTACTAGGTGGACCCAAGCACCTCCCCAAAGCACATGATTTTTTTCCAAGGAGCATTCAGGCACCTCCCTGGAGAAGCCACATACCTTGCTAGGGAAAGCAAACATCTCCCTTGGGAATACAAGCATCATCCTGGAGCACCCTCCATGGCACCCAAGCATCTCCCCAGGGCGCACAAGCACCTCTTGAAATCACTGAGGTTTTCCCAAAGGCACACAAGCAGTGCACTTGAGTAGACAAGCATCTTCCCAAGACACCTAAGCTTTACCTTCTATCTGTCAGGCATCATGCAAGGGCATCACAGCACATTGCTGCTGCTCTGGAATGCTTGGTTGCCCTGCAAAGATGCTTGGGTGCTCCAGCGAGATGTCTGGGTTCCTCAACCTGAACCTTGGGTGCTCAGGGTGCTGTAGGGATCTCCTGCAAAGCACCTCCCCAGGAACACAGATATTTCCCTGAGGCACCCAACCATCACCCCTAAGAACCCAAGCATCTCCCTGGAGGACCCATGCATCTCCCCACAGCACTCAGGCATCCCACTGCAACGTTACTGAAGCATCTCCCCAGGGAACCCAAGCACATCCCAAGGTACTCTGACGTCCCTCCAGAGCTCCCAAGCAAGTTCTTGCAGCATCTCGATTGTTCAAAAAGCACCTCTCTGAAGTATGCCAGGACCTCTCTGGAGTCCCTCCCTGGACCACACAAGCATATCCTATGTATGACTCAAACATCTTGCTAGGGAATCCAAACACTGTCTTGGAGATATAAATCAAGTCCAAGCATCATTCTGGATCCCCGTCTTTTCTCCTTGAGCAAAATAAGGGGCACCACAGTATCACCTGGGGGCACCCAAGCATCTCCATGGGCACCAGGATCATCCTTGGAAGACCCAAGCATCTCCACACAGCAGCCATGCACCTTCCTGCAGAAAGCACGTGTCTCCCTGGGGCACAGAAGTGTCACCTTGGAGCTCCAAAACGTCTCCCCACAGCGTTCAAGCATGTCTCTGGAACACCCACGCAGATTTCTGCATCCCACAGGCATCTTCCCCAGTTATCCAGGCATTTTCAGGGATCTCAGGCATCTCCCAGAGCACTCCAGCACCTCCACAGAGCACTGGGAGGTGCTTGCATGCCCTGGGAATACCCTGGTGTGCCCAGAGAGATTCTTGCCTACTTCAAGGCTCTGTGGGGCTGATCCAGGGAGGTGCTTCTGTGCCCCAAGGCCATGCTTGGTTTCTCCAAGGAGGACTTGCGCATTCCAGGGGGAAGCTTGGTGACTCAGCCTGACACTAAGCAGACCTGGAGAGATGTCTGTGTGCTTCAGGAGGTGCTTGGGTTCCAGGGGAGATGCTTTGGTGCTGCAGTGAGATGCTGGAGTGCTGTGGGGAGGACTGTTGGTCCTCCAGGTGGATGTTATGGTCCCCTGGGGAGATGCTTGGGTGCCTCATGGAGGTATTTGTATTCTGGAGAGGTGTTTGGGTTTCCTGCGGAGATCTTTGGTGCACCAAGATTCTGCTTATGTGCCCCAGGGACACATATTTTGATGCCCAAGGGAGGAGATTTGAAGCTTTAGGAAGGTGTAGGGGTGACCTGGATTGATGCCTGTTTGCCCCAGGGAGATTCTGGGATGTCCAGGAAGATGCTTGGGTGACCAGGGAGGATGCTTGGGTGCCACGTGGACATTGATTAATATCTCCAGGGAGGTGCTTGGCTTCCCTGGGAAGAAGTGCCAGGTCCTGCACTTGGGACGGGGAAACCCTGGCTGCACGTACAGACTGGGCGATGAGACGCTGGAGAGCAGCCTAGAAGAGAGGGATCTGGGGTCGTGGTAGACAGCAAGTTGAATATGAGCCAGCAGTGTGCCCTGGCAGCCACGAGGGCCAACCGTGTCCTGGGGTGCATCAAGCACGGCATCACTAGTAGGTCAAGGGAGGTGATTGTCCTGCTCTACTCTGCGCTGGTGCGGCCTCACCTCGAGTACTGTGTGCAGTTCTGGGCACCACAGTATAAAAAGGACATGAAACTGTTGGAGAGTGTCCAGAGGAGGGCTACGAAGATGGTGAAAGGCCTGGAGGGGAAGACGTACGAAGAACGGCTGAGGTCACTGGGCCTGTTCAGCCTGGAGAAGAGGAGGCTGAGGGGAGACCTCATCACAGTCTACAACTTCCTCGTAAAGGGGTGTCGAGAGGCAGGAGACCTTTTCTCCAATAACACCAGTGACAGGACCCACGGGAACGGGGTTAAGCTGAGGCAGGGGAAATTTAGGCTGGACGTCAGGAGGGGGTTCTTCACAGAGAGGGTGGTTGCACACTGGAACACGCTCCCCAGGGAAGTGGTCACTGCACCGAGCCTGTCTGAATTTAAGAAGAGATTGGACTGTGCACTTAGTCACATGGTCTGAACTTTTGGGTAGACCTGTGCGGTGTCAAGAGTTGGACTTGATGATCCTTAAGGGTCCCTTCCAACTCAGGATATTCTATGATTCTTTGATTCTATGTTTGGATAATTCAAAGGAGAGGCTTGGGTGTTCCAGGGAGGTGTTTGGGTGCCCTGAGGAAATGTTTGGGTGATCCCAGGGAGGTGCTTGTGTAGCCCAGGGAAATGCCCAAGGAGGTGTTAGTATGCCTGGGAGGGATGCCTGGGTGCTGCACAGAGATGTTTGCATGCTCCAGGAGACACCAGGGTGGCTTGGTGGACAGTAGGGTGCTCCAGGGAGGTTCTTGAATGCCCCGGGCAGGTTCCTGGGTGTCCTGGGGAGATGCATTGGTGCTCCACTGAGATGTCTCCTCCAGGAAGATGCTCTTTGGAGATTCTTGGCTACAGACGTTGATGTTGTTCAGCCCTAGGGAGGTGCTTGAGTGCTCCTGGGAGATACCTGGATGCTATAGAGGGTTCTCCGAGAAGATGCTTGTATTCCCAGGGGAGATTTTTTGCTTTCCCAAGGAGGTACTCGGCTTCTCCAGGGAGGTGCCTGAATGCTCCTTGGAAAATATCTTCCACTTTTGATAGGTGTTTGGGTCCTCCTTGTAAGATAGGTTGGTGGTCTGGGGAGATTCTTGAGTTGTCTGGGGAGATTCTTGGGTGCTCCAGGGAGAAGCCTGCGTACCCTTGGGATGTGCTTGTTTGCCTAAGGGAGATGTTGGTGTGAACCAGGGCAATGCTTTGTTTGCCAGGCATCTCCTTGGTATAACCAAGCACCTCTCTTGGACACAAAAACATGCCCAGCAGGAACAAAATCATGCCATTGCAGGAGCCAACCATTACCATTCCCATCGTAGCAGCTCTCTGAGGAACTTCATTATACTCCCAGTGGAAACAAGCATCTCTGCCCAGCACTCAGTGGTGCCAGCACGTATCTCCAGAGGGCAGTGAGGCATCTCCCTGGGGCACACAAGCATCTCCCCGGGACATTCAAGAACTTGCCTGGAGAAAAGAGGTTTCTGCTTGGACAACCAAGCAACTCCCCAGGGAATCATAGGGTGTCCCCTGAGAACTCCATCACTTCTCAAGATTTCAACTCAAGGATGTCCCCAAGGCATCCAAGCATCTCCCTGGAGTTCCAAGGCATTTCCACGGGAACACAAGCATTTCCCTGAGGTGCCAATCTTCTCCCCAGGGAACACAGCCATCTTCCAGGAGGACCCATGCACCTCCCCACTGCACTCTAACATCTCTCTGGAGCACTGAAAAAGCATCTGCATAGGTCATCCAAGAATATCTTTAAAGCACCCAGGAATCTCCCTGCAGCAATGAAGCACGTCTCTGGAGAAACCATCCATCGCCCTGGGTCAGCCAAACACCTTCCTGGGTGCACCAGCATTACCCTGGGGAATCCAAGCACCTTCCTGGAGGACCCATGGAGCTGCTGAGGGTAACCAAGAATTTTCCCACAGCCCAAAGCACCTCCCAGTCACACAAGAACAAACCAGTTGCACTCCAGCACCTCTCTGGAGCACACAAACTGCTCTCTTCAGTACTGAGGTGTTGGGAATTGGCATAATTGTTCGATCTAAGCTTGCTTTAAGCAACCAGGGGTAGGCGCGGCGCCGGGGCCAGCGGCGCTGCGACATCACAGCGCTGAGCCTGAGCCCGAGACTGAGACATCGGAGCGGCGCGGGACATCGGAGCGCCGCCGGAACATCGGAGTGGACATCGGAGCGGACATCGGACCGGCGCCGTAGCCAGACACCGAGCCGCAAACGCTGTACACAGGACTCACGGTGAGACGCGGGGACTCACGGTGAGAGACGCGGGAAGCGGAACCGCGCAGGGACGCGGGAAAAGGAGCCGCGGAAAACGCGGGACATTGAAGTAATCGCGGTGCGATGCGGGACATCCGAGATCGAGTTGCTACGGGAGACCAGAGGCGTCAGTGGACAACGGCAGCCGACCCTCACCGTGTGGCGAGTCGGCACAGAGCAGAGGGACGGACATCAGGACCCTGCAGCCTGTCTGACGGAACCATGGAGGCAGCGGCAGCAGCGGCTGTGCTGTTTCGCTCTAGCATTCCTTTTATAAGAGGTTTATCTTGCAATGCAAAAAAGACTATTCGTCCCCAGATCGGTGTTATAACTATGTTTCTGGATAACATTCCGTGGGGTTGCCACATTCTACAGACTATTAATGACGATTTAGCTCTATTGCAGGGCAGGAGTGCAGAGACGCAGATTACACCGCCAAATGACCACTGGCAGGCTTGTTCACAAACAGCTGCTAGGGTTGCAGCTGGCACGGCCTGCAGCCGTATGGCAGACGTTACACTCTCTTTCCTAACTAGTAATCATGTGTCTCATCCATTTGTGGTGAATGGTCAGTGGCAAAAAGAAAAGGGGGAGAGTAAGGGGCGACAAAGACAGAAACGGTACCAGGAGGATGCCACTGACACTAACAGCACGGGTAATAGGAATAGTATAAGTGACACAGGTGCAGGGCAGCGGCGGGCACTGCCGCGCTGTGGGGCGCTTTGCCTGCTGCTTGCCCTCACCTGCCTGTGCACTGCCGCCGACAGTGCTAGAACAAAATGTGAAGACTGCTCAGATGGCAGTGATGAGAGTGCTTGTGTGAAGATGTGTGCTGAATCTGACTTTGTGTGCAACAGTGGTCAGTGTGTGCCAAACAGATGGCAGTGTGATAGGGATCTGGACTGTGAAGATAGGTCTGACGAAAGTTCTGAGCTGTGTCATATGAGAGCATGCTGGGTAAATGAAATCAGCTGTGGTCCTCAGTCAACCCAGTGTATCCCAGTGTCCTGGAAATGTGATGGTGAAAAAGACTGTGACAGAGATCCTGATTGCAAGGATGGAAGTGATGAAATTAACTGCCCTTCTCAGATCTGCAGGCCAGACCAGTTCAGATGTGAAGATGGGAACTGTGTCCATGGGAGTAGGCAGTGCAGTGGTGTGAGAGACTGTCTGGGTGGCACTGATGAAGCAAACTGTAACAATGTTATTCAGTGCTCTGGACCTGGCAAATTCAAGTGCAGAAGTGGAGAATGCATAGATATCAATAAAGTGTGTAACCAGCAGAGAGACTGCAAGGACTGGGGTGATGAGCCCCTGAAGGAATGCATCATAAATGAATGTGACTGTCCAGCTGGGTTTGAGTTTGTAGACAAGAGAAACTGTGGAGATATTGATGAATGTCAAAACCCTGGTATCTGTAGTCAAATCTGTATCAACCTGAAAGGTGGCTACGAATGTGAATGTAGCCGCGGCTATCAGATGAATTCTGCTACAGGAACCTGGAAAGGGCCATACGGGTATAGAAATACAAATAACACCTGTGATTACAATGACGCTGCTAAGCAGGGTTTAGGGGTTTATAGCATGGAGACAAGGGGTCACAAGTGCAGTGTTTGGAACAATTGTACAGCTTTGGCCTTACCTCCTGATGTTTTTCTGATTTGTGGGGATAGGGCCTGGCAAGGTATTGCTGCAAATGCTATCAGATGTCCATGTTACTTAGATAAACTCATTGTATTTGCTCCTAGCTTGTTACAGTTGTGTGAGATCACCAGACATAAATGGGCATTGCTTGCACCGGATTGCAATGATAATGTTGAATTGTGTGGGGTTGCAGCTAGAGCGGCATTGGCAATTTTAGTGCCTGGAGTGGCATCTGCGGCCACACGTAACAACTGCTTGGCTGCGGGGATCGGCTGTGGTGTGGACGCCCCTAGGTGCACCCTGAGTGTTTTGTTCGGAGGGGACTCCACTCTCAGCCGCTCACCGCAGGAGCAGACAAAGATCTCCTGAAACTGCAGACAAACAGTATGTTTTCAGCTGCTGGAGGGATACTAACTGGAGTGTTAATAATTGTATGTGTTATTCTTAAATGTCCAGGTATTTTGTGTTGAAAGTATTTGTGTAAGGGTAAGGTTTTAAAACAAAGTGTTGCAAGTCATTTCATGAGGAACACAATGAGAGACAATACTTGTTTGTTTGCTTATCATTCTAAATTATGTTCTTGTGGTATGATTGAGAGTGAGATGTGCCAGAGGCCTCTGGGTGTGCGATTGTGCTCTGTATGTGTGATTGTGCTGTGTACTGTGTGAGTGAGAGCGCGCTTTTGCCACAGTGCAGGTTATTGCCTTAGTGCAGGTTTGCCATAGTGCAGGTTATTGCCATAGTGCAGGTTTGCCACAGTGCAGGTTATTGCCTTAGTGCAGGTTATTGCCATAGTGCAGGATTCCGGAATATGGCCCTAGTACAGGTTATCATTGCCATAGTGCAGGATTCCGGAATATAACCATAGTTCAGGTTATTGTTGCCGTAGTGCAGGATTCCGGAATATAACCATAGTACAGGTTATTGTTGCCACAGTGCAGGATCCCGGGATATAGCCATAGTACAGGTTATCGTTGCCATAGTGCAGGATTCCGGAATATAGCCATAATTCAGGTTAATGTTGCCATAGTGCAGGATTCCGGAATATAGCCTTAGTACAGGTTATTGTTGCCACAGTGCAGGATCCCGGGATATAACCATAGGGCAGGCTAAAAGCATAGGAAATTGGTGCCGGCAAAAATCAGAAGAAATGGATTTATTACAGCGCTGTTAGAAAAACGGGGAGTCAATTGGGGCAGGGCTAGTTGTGATCGGTTGAGCAAAATCAAGTTTCACTAGTACGGAGTCATTGTTTGAAGTAGCCACTTGGAGAAATTTAAGGGAATGTACTGTTTAGACCTTTTCAACTCACAAATTCATTACTTTCCTGAAAGAGCACATGAGAAAGAGTCAATATGGTATCAATCCTTTCAATCAATGGTTCACTGATTTGTTTGAAACAATGCATAGATGGTTACTGGGATTAGTCAAAGGGGGATTAAGGATTCTGTTCATTGTGGTGTCAATCATCATTACACGTCGTATTGTGATAAATGTGGTTAAAGGGTTACTTGCAAAATGTTATAGGGATTTTGAAGTGGTGCCGGGAACAGGTACCCAGTGGATCACTGCAAAGTGGACTGAAGCAGTTTTAGAATCTGCACACGCTGAAGACGACCATGAAGAGGTTCCTGATAATCATTCTGACAATGACGTGGGCTGTGACACCTCAAGGACTGTCAAGAACAGCCTTTGATCACCATCAAGTGATTAGGTTTAAGTGTGTTACTATTAGATTGTGTTACCATTAAGTGCTTACAGTAATTGTAGTGTTATTAGGATTAAGTTATATAGTTGTGTTATGTTATGTATTTGACATCTGCTGTAAAACCAAGTACTGCTTGTACAAAAAGAAAACAAGGGGATTGTTGGGAACTGGCATAATTGTTCGATCTAAGCTTGCTTTAAGCAACCAGGGGTAGGCCTTAGAAATCTCAGGGCCTGCTGTAGCTGAGCAAACCAAGCTGCCAGAGTAACTATGAGAAGCTCCCACTGCAATGACTCCCACATCACCCAATTAAGGAACTCAGATAATATTGTTATCAGCAGCTGGCCTCAAGGACTAGGTCTACGTGGCCGTTAAGCACAAAGGGGGTTGTTTTCCTAACTTCTAATCAAAAGGGGGGTTCTTTTCTTGCAGGTGGTGTTATTTTCTTAACGGTTTGTCTGAGTGCTTTTGACCAATAATCTTGAGTGAAACACTGTCCACCCCTGTAAAATTCACTATAAAAGTTGGGCTATTCGGGCAATAAAATGGTGAAGCATGATCTGACTCTGCTGGTGTCTGTCGTGCTTTCGTCTGTGCTTCGCAACACTGAAGAATCTTCTGGGGCACCCAAGTGACCCCAGAGGAATATAGCATCTTCCTAGAGAGCCCAAAGATATTCTCAGGGCACACAAGCAACTCCCTAGGGCATACAAGCATACCCCTGGGGCACAAGAAAAGCCTCCCTGGGGCACACAAAGTTATCCCCTAATCACACAGAGTTGTGCCCCTGTCACCGAAGCATGTCCCTGCAGCACAGATGCACCTCCCTGGAACAACCAAGCACCTCACCGGAGCACACAGAAATCTTCCCACCACATGTCTATATCTGAGTGGAGAACTCACGTGTCTCCCCAGGGTTCCAAAACACCACCCGGGGCACACAAACCTCTCACTGGAGATGGGAAGCACCTCCTTTGGCACCCAAGATCTTCTGTGGGATGCACAAGATCCTGCCAGGCATCATCTGAAGGCACATCAGCATTTTCCATCTGGCACCCAAGCATCTCCCTGGTCACCCAAGCATCTTTCTGGACATCCCAGCATCTCCCCAGAGCAATCAGGCATCAATCCAGGTCATCCCTACACCTTCCAAAAGCCCCAAGGCTCCTCCCTTGGGCATTAGATAATGTATCCCTGGGGCACACAAGCAGTATGTCAGAGCACCAGAGAATCTCCCCAGGCCACACAAACACCTCCCTTGAATATGCAGGCACCTCCATGAGGCTTGGGTCTCTCAAGGTGCTGCTTGGTCCTCTATTTAGGTGTGTGGGTAGTTAGATGTCGCGCTGTACGGAAAGGTGGAGCCCCTCCCTTGATGGACAGTAGTGTGTGGGCTGTGATGTAAGCAAGCGGAAGTGGCGCTATGGGCCTCGGGTATATAACCCCATCTGACTCGACAATAAACGCCAATTGCCATCCATCATATTACAGAACAATATAACATTCTCCATCACATCTGCATTTCTGCAATGACCTTGCTTTTATTAAGTTCTTGCCACTGTAACAGAACAGTCATTTCCATCTACTTTACTAACTTTTCCTAAATGCTACTCGCTTTGCTACATTTTCAGCTCCAAATTTTGCTATCAATTTACTTCTAACATGCTCATCATCCTTTTGCAATTCTAAATCGTCCTCTCTGCTCCATACAGGGGATCCATCCAAACGCTGCCCTGTCTGCAGAAAGTATGATGTAGTCTCCACTTCACCAGTGTTTTTCAGAAAGGCCTGTGTAACAGCGAACAGGTCCACGTTAAACCTTTCCATGAAGTGCCGCATCGTTTTCACTACTTCTCCCACCACACTGGAAGAAGAGCAAGTGCTTCTTGGTCTGTCTGCCCTTTGTAACCGAGTGCCAGGGACATTGGTGTGTGTGAGCCGATGGACCGAGCGGCCTGGGGTTGGTCGCCGTGCCGTTCCTGAACCGGGTCGCCACTGCCCCCTGAAGGCAACAAGTGGTGCCAAAACCCGGGAAAACTCCTGGATTTGGGAGAACGGCGGCCGGAGCGGAGGGACCAGCCCGGCGGGGAGGACGCTCCCGGACCAACAAGGAAGATGGAAACCCTTGTGAAGGTCGTATCAAAGTTGTGGAAGCTATGGGGTGGCTCAGCTGAGGAAGCCAGGGGTGCCGGTGGGGAACCAGAGCCTGGGGAAATCTGGGAGAGACCACCGCCATGTGCGCCCCAGTACGGTGCTGATTCGTCGGGTGAAGAAGCCTCCTGCGGGAACGGGGATGAAGTGCTAGGTTTGAGTAACACGTGGAAATGGGAGAAAGAAAACGGTTGCGGGGTTCGACCGGGGAGGAGGTAGAAGCGCGAGAGAGGGGCAGAGAGCCGATCGGAACGGCCATCCGAAAAAACGCTCCAGTGGCGCAAACGCCTCGCTGAGAAGGCGGCGGGGCGAGCCACGAGGGAGAGAGCGGCCCCCCCGCAGGGGCAGTGGGCGGGGCCCGAACTCGACGGGAGGGTACCGGAACTCGGAGGAGACCAGTCAGCCGAGCTCCGACTCCGGATCAGATACCGCTCCAAATTCGGAGGAGGAAATGGGGACAGATAGCAAAAACATCCCCAACCGAAATAAAGCTGCACCGCGAGGGGGAGAAATTCCTCTCACGGATGGAGGAAAATTAAGATTGCGTGTGCCGACTGGGCTCTATCGGCCATGTTAGCGTTCCCGGTCTGGGTGACAGACGGGGGGCAGAGGGTTCACTCACCAATAAACCCGAAGGATGTCCAAGCGATTGTTAAAGCCATTGCGGATAAAGGGCTTCATTCTGCAATGATCTCCACCCTCATAGATGGTGTTTTCGGGGGAGACAATATGCTCCTGTTTGATATAAAACAAACTTGTCGACTGATCTTTGACGGGGGGGGGATGATCATTTTTAAACAAGAATGGGAGGACAACTGTATGCTAGCCTGCAGTGGCTAATGGGTATGGACCCAACAGTGATCACCCCCCAGGCGCAAGCCCAGGGCCTGTGGGCCCATGCCAACGCTCCAACTTCCAGTGGAAAATGCTGCCTCAAGGAATGATCAACTCACCTACTATTTGCCAGATCACAGTGGATTGGGCGCTGGCACCAGTTCGGCGCATTGACCCGACCACGACTCAGAATAAAACTAATGAAAACTGAGTTTCTGTTCACAGGAACGGATCATCGGACACCCCCGTAATCTGTATACCCTGGTGACAAGAGAAGACAATAAGTCAGCAAGCGTCCTGTCTAAGCCTAAGAGTTCCACACTGGCAGAATCCAGACGACAGCGAAGCGACCTCCGTGGGTGGGGGGCTGCGATGCCGTTGTGTGATCTTATCTTTGGACCTTGTATACTAAATAAGCTTGTGTTGTTTGTTAAAAGTTGGTTAGAGAAAGTTTACATTATGTTGGTAGAACACCAACAACTACTTTAAGAGTGTATTTACTCAGGGTTACCAGTTACCTCCTAGTTTTCTCCTGGTTATTGTGCCTTATGTTTTTTATTTAAGTTATGATGTCTACGTCTTAAGATTGTTATATTTTAGCTAATTTGGTTGTGCATAGGGAGGGGGGAAATGTGGGTAGTTAGGGTCTGGCGGCCGGAAGATGTCGCGCTGTACGGAAAGGTGGAGCCCGTCCCTTGATGGACAGTAGCGTGTGGGCTGTGATGTAAGCAAGCGGAAGAGGCGCTATGGGCCTCGGGTCTATAACCCCATGTGACTCGACAATAAACGCCATTTGCCATCCAGCACGTTGGTGTCTGTGAGCCGATGGACCGAGCGGCCTGGGGTTGGTCGCCGTGCCGTTCCTGAACCAGGTCGCCACTGCCCCCTGAAGGCAACACATAAGTTAGTGATACTACTGAAAGAGTTGTGGTTCAGATGTAGATCTGATTTCTCCTAAGCACGCTGAATTCACAGCTGTTGATCCTCCCGAGGAGGCTTTGCAATTGAACACGTGGAGAATAGGTAAATTTCCCGCTGTTGTTTTCCTCTCCTCTTGTTTTGTTTTGTTTTTTTCCTAGTAGCATAGGCTTAAGACTCTGAAGAAACGGGCTGCTTTTTTTCATTTCCAGCACTGGCTGTTCCTCCTCAGTCCTGCCTTGTATTTTTTCAGTCCTAGGGTATGTGAATGTAAATTCTTGGGAGAGAGGTAGAAAACTCTGTTTCAACTGGTGTTTTTTTCAGCTCTGTGGGGAGAACAAATAGGGTGGTTTTGAATATTCTGGCTCTTATTCAGAGCAGCATGTGGAGGGAGAGAGATGCGTTTGCTTTTTTAGTGCAATGGCTTCAGAAGCAAGAGGGGAAAAAACACTTTCTCTGGGAGCTGGAGAAGGTGTCCTAATCACCAGAGAGGTTTCTAAATGGCATATCTTTGCGAGTGCTCTGTAGTCCGGAGGTTTTTGTTTGTTTGACTTTGGAAGGTTTTCCTCTTAATATTCACGTCCTTCAGCAGAAGCGAGAAATGTGATCTTATTTTGTGCAGTGTCGCGGACCCTCCGAAATCTGCTGGGAATGATGAATACCTCGCACAGTACCAATGTGATGACGGTGGAGAGAAGGAGAAACCAAGACAATCAAAAGAACGTGACCTCATTTCAAAAGAAAACGTTTTGTCCGGCAAAGAGTCTTGTGAGCCTGGTGAGAAATTGCGGCAAACTTCCTCTCTCAAGTCTGACACTGAATGTAGCTCTAAAAACCTTTCCTCCTCAGCTATTACAGAGAGATGCCAAGATACAAAGGACGAGACTAAAACCACTGACAAAGGGCGTTACCAAAGCAAGAGGGAACGTGCTCCTACTGAAGAGAAGGAGAGTCAAAAAGCAGGTCCTTCCAGCAAGAGGAGGTGCTCTCAGAGCATGGAAGTTGTTGAGCAAAAGCGTCACAAGCAGGAGTACTGGGAGGGAAGCAGGTGCAGAGCTTTCCCTGCTGAAAGAAACAGCCCTGAGAATGGCAGACGAGCAGTCAAATATTCAAAGTACAGATCTGGCAGTGGAGGAAGATCAGAACAAGGTAGCAATAGATATTACCGATCCAAAGGGGAAAGAAGTTGGAGCAGAGAAAGATACTATCGAGATGAAGCACGGAGATGGGAAAGATGTAGCTATTAGAATGATTACTATTCACCTCATGCGACAGGAGACAGTAGAGAGAGAAAATTCTCTCACGGCGATGCAGCCCTTGACAAATCGACTGCAACTTAACTACAGCAGGTCACATAAGCGTTATCATTACAAAAGCGGATGGCCTCACAGTTCCCTCTTGAGAGAGGAAGATGTACGTCGCTTTAGCACACCCCGAGCAGACTTGCATCATTGCTCAGTACTTCAGCAACATTCCGGAAGACATTCTCGTGAAAGACATGCGCTTCCACCTGTGTCAGCTCATTTGGAGAACTATCGCCAGAAAAATGAAACAGAAGGAAACAGAAAAAGAAAATATACCCATGCAGAAGGTAGTGAAAGTGAAATAGAAAGACAGAAAGGTAGAAAAGGAGCTTTTAGTTGGTGAAAAAAATGCAAAAATATCACAAGTTCTAGAAGAAAAAGAAGTCTAAAGATAAACATGGAGAGAAGGATTCCAAGTAAGCAAGGATTCCAGCATACACCGCATTTTTTATCCTAATTCTTTTCTGGGTGCTTCTCATGTCTTCCTTTTTTTTTTTTCTCCTTTTTTTTCTTCTCTTTTTTTCTTTTCTTTTCTTTTTTTTTTTTTTTCTGGTAGTTTCTAAGTTATTTAGATAGCATCAGCTGACTGGGGATCATGTTGTTAGGTTGATCAGTGAAGACATGAAAGCTATTGTTGAATTGTGTCAGAGCTTTGGACCACATAATTCGAATCACATCCGTACACCATTCTGGATTAGGTTAAAAGTTTTTTTTCTGCTTGCACCTATTCCAGAGCTAGCCATTGTTAATGATCTGTGTACAAACCAGGACCTATGGTCCTTCAATCTGAGGGCTTAAGTTTGCTGCATCTAAAGTAAGTTGCGTGTGCACATAGCACCACAAAATAGCTGACATGCTGCAAATCATCACCTGTGGTAAAATAAATAAAGTTTCATATAGGCAACAAGTGCCACATCTTTTTTTTCTCTTTTTAACTTGCATGTTTCTTTCAGACTTCACGATTTGTGTTTCTGTGCGCTCCACTTTGACAATGCCAATCGCAAGCGTAAAAGAAGAAGAAAAAGGAGAAGAAGAAAAAGGAGAAACACCAGGAAAGCGAAAGGCTCCTTGGAACACTTAGATCATTGTTTCCAGAAGATAATGTGGGAGAAGAAGGAAGAATCCCATCCTCCAGATGGCTCTTCATGTGAGCAATGCAGAAGCGAGGGCAGTAAACAACCTTACAAGGAAAGGAAGCCTTCCAGCGCAGGCGAAAGCAAGAAATACAGCTCCATGGCATCCAACGAGTATATTAAAGGTAAGCGGCTGCAGTGTGTTTGAGGAATTCCTTTTATATTAATGTAGAGATTATTTCAAACAGTCTTGAAGTGCTTGATGACTTAACAGTCTGCAGATTTATTATCAAATCAAAAAAAGCCGACTTGGTAGACTATTTTTTTCCCAGTTTTGAATGACCACTAGGAAGAAGGTTGTTCTGGCATCAAACAGGATCTTGGCTTCACCCAGACAAGCACTATCACCCATTTTCATGGCACTTTTTAAAAGATCAGTACAGAATATTTTACAAGTTGTGCAGAAGATCTTCCCGTATGCACAGCTTGCGCTAAAGGAGGACCGACAGCAAGATATAACCACAGCATCCACTTCTTTATAATTCCTCTAAAGCAAAAACTTGTGGTTTGTGCAATCAACTTAAACCTTTCAGACATAATGATGGTAGAATTTTACTTTTTGCATGTGCATGTCTTTCTTTTGGGCATGTCTGGAATATAACGTATAGGTTTTATTGTGGATTCGAAACTGAAATGCCAAATGGAAGCTCTGAATGACTCAATACACAGTAAAGGACGATGCGTTCTCTACTGAAGCATCCTGCTTCTGATGGCAGCTAAGATAATTAGCATTTGTAGAGGTTGACTTGAGGTTTGAAGTATAAGGCACCTATTTTTCTTTCAAAAATCAAAACTCAGATATTTGGAGGGGAAGCATTTCTAGGTCAATGTTTCTAATTCCTTTCTGAAGAATGTCAGGACCAGGATACAAATATAACTGGTCTGAGCTAAATATTGTTTTAGCTATCATCATTTTTAACCAGTCTCCTAATTTAAATGTTTGTGGATCATACTATACATGTGCACGTGAGATCAATTAGCATTGATACTTACTAGACGAATGGAATTCTGTGACCGTCACATCCTTTATCCCCGTGCTTTCATTGTGGGAACCTCCTCCAGAAAGAAATGGTCTTGTTTTTTTTTTTTTTTTTAGTTATTTAGCAACTGCAGAGATTGTTCGTAATCTCCTTTATTCCAAGGGGGAGAAAAAAATCACCAAGAGTAGCATACCTTATCACATCAGTGATACCACATCAGTGGGACTTAGTACAGCTTTGTAGGGCCTTGTGCCATCTCCTTAAATCTGTGGTGGGATGAACTCTAGGAAATAGCTTTCAGTGTGTGCTCTCAAATGAAGAAAGGGTTTTGGCACTTATTTAGAAGCTGTATTAATGTAAGAGAAAGAGATAAAGGCTATTCAGGAAAGTTAACAAACCTCTTTTGCCTTTCAGAGCATTTCAATCGTATTTTACAAGATGATATGTTCGACAGTGATGACGATGCATCCTTGGTTTCTGGAGATGAATTAAAAGATGGAATGCCTGACGGACCAGAGAAAAAATGCCTCTGTTTCAGCAGGTAAAGAAAGATAGATCCCTGTTACATTTAAATTCTCAGGTCTGCTGAGTCTTTTAAACAGTTCCAGCTGTTAAAAGTGCGAGGGGTGGTAGACGAAGGGGTAACATCAAGTTTGTGTGTTGAAGAGGTGCTTGGTATTCACAAGAAGAAAGGGTGAAGGGACTAAAGTTGTAATGAAGTTGCTCTGAATGACTAAATTGAAAAGCCCAGGCTTCTCTTCCTAAGCCAAAGTGATCCGTAGACTACCAGAACACGTTGACTTAATCCATGGCATTCTTTGAAAGACTCAAGACCACATAAATGTCCTGTCTGTCCTTTTAGCTAAAAATACGCCAACTTTATGGGTTTGTGTTGCCACCTTTTGCCCTTCTGTTTTCCAGGATTGTTAAACCAGTAGTGAATTATGTAGCAGAAAGAAAACTGAGAAATGGCTTGTTAAAACACCTTGAGAAAATTTTGAACGGTGTCTTTATTTGTTAAGCCACCAAGTTGTGTTAATCTTTTGGTATTTTAGTATGGAAGTCATGCAAGCCCACAGTTGGAAAGTTAGATCATGTTGTTGCAGCTGGATCAGTTATTTTTCTCAGTTTCTATTGCTGTGCTGTCCAGAAGATTTTCTGTGCTTCAGAGCAAGGCTAAGTCTCTAGCATCTTTGATTTAAGCCAGCAAAGGTACAGCCTGATTGTAGTGGGGAAACAAATGCTCCTAGCAAATTTATTTCCTAGTAGTAAAGCAAGATTGCAGGGATATTAATTTGCAGTCTTGGTTTAGTAAAGAATAGGAAACACAAGGGAAGAAGATGAAACATTTGGGATGACTGAATAACTTAACTGGAAATCTTACATGTATTTAATATACCACTGCCATTTGGATTATTTGGGGAGGGAAAAGAAAGTCTATAGGAAAAATACTTGGAACGTCTGTGTGTCTGTCTATTCAGCACCTCATTTATAAACTTGTTTTCTTAACTCTTGTTCTAGGAGTGCTTTCTGCGAACCAACATCATGCCGGCCCCGTCTGCTAATAGTAGGAAAAGAAGGGTACGACCAGGTTTCTTACGTGGCACCCGCGGTGTTGCACGCTTTGGAGAAGTTTCCCGTTCACACCCTGGACCTTTCTGTTCTGCTTACAAATGTTGCACTGCCAGAAGAAATCTGCGGACACGTACCTTTTTATTCTCATCGGATTCACTGACTGTATGTAAAGGATCAATCGAGTTGCAAGTAAGGTGAGCAAAATTCATTGGTAATGGAGGTGGCCTTGTTTTAATGTGCTGGGATGTTTGCTTCTGTCTGAAAATCCCCTTTTCTTTTAGACAAAACCACAAACAATCTGGATGTTGTACATGTCCACATTTTCCATACTCAATTTCACAGTGAGGATGTTGCTAGCAGCTCAGAAAGCTGGGCGGTGTTGTTAATAAGCATCTCTTTGTGGAAAGAAATGCTGCTCGTGTCACTGGGATCCAGAAAGTAGTTCTCATTGCCTCCTAAGACTGTGTGCTCCCAGTAGATGGCTCTGTACCAGACAGCATGTCGGCTACTTTTTGTAGCCTTCTTTCAAATTATATTAGTAAGGCAACCAAGGTTTGGGGCTTCTGTTTATTTTGTTTTCACACGGACATACACAACTTGTGCTGTTGCAGTATGTGCAATAAAAGCATTAACATTCACAAAACACTTCATTTGCACGCTGATGTGGTTTTAACTAGAAAAAATAAACAGATTTGGTGTTTTTACGTTTAGGCAGGAAATCCATTTTATTGTTTGGCATCACTACCTCAAAATATTTTTACCTTTAGTGGAAACGTTTGAGAGCCATACAAGTAAGGACAGACATGTTACATGACTGAATACTGATGTGTCCCATAAGAGGGACATTTCCTTTCTTTGTTATGCGATGATTGTGGCTGTGGCCATACAGCTATGGTGTCTAGCCACTGCCTGAATATATCCTTCCCATCTTCTGACTAGAGTTCTCCGAATACTGATAATCTGAAAGGGTGCACAGAGAAATTCCTTATGTGAAAGGATGCTTGCCACTCTGTTCACGTAGTTTCATTTCATGGGGCAGTCCAATGGCTATGTAGCTATGTATTAACAGGTTATTCTACGTGTTTTAGTTTTCTTACCCAAGCTTTCCTTTTCAGTAGCTGATCCGAAATGCTCAGAAGACAGCACCAAGCATAATTTATGTCCCAGATATCCATTTATGGTGGGACAACGCTGGACCTGCCTTGAAACTTACTTTTCTAACTCTACTACATAACATTCCAGCATTTTCGCCAGTTTTGCTGCTTGCTACGTCTGATGTATGTCACTCAGATCTCCCAGAAGAGGTATTTGTCAATACTTTTCTTACTATTTCTTCAGTGTCTTGTAATTTATGAATGCTTTCAGCATCAAAATGCTGTGCTTTGTTAAATGCATGCTGTTATTACTCAGGCACCCTAACAAATCACTTAAAATTTGCTTAGAGAAAAAGAATACTGTGAAAGCATCTGCTTAAGGTTTTTTCTGAGTCAAGCAAGTGACTTTCACCCCTTTCTCATGCATGCAAATAATAAATTAATACAATAATTCATGTGGCTACAAAGTGGTTCAGTCAAGAATATGCAGTGCTTGAAATGACAAGAGGATGTCTTTACTGAAGAGATTTCTTCTGACAGTCTGCCATTCCATGCTATGTTGGGTAAACTGCTAATAATGCAATTTAGTAGAGAATTGAAACACTTTGATTAAAAAAAAATAAATCAGTTTCTTTCTTCAGATAGGCCAAAGCTTTCCAAGCTGGAAAGCTGAGTTCCAATTTCTGCTAAAGTAACTTTGGAATCGAATTCTAGTTGTATTCCTAAATAAACTGTAGTAAAAGTACATGCAGGACTTCATTGACTTCTGAGAGTTTACATTAAGGGAAGGTGCCCAAAACAGGACCACACTGTTCTCATTCTGATTATTTTGTCTCAGTTATTGGGGGAAGATGACGGGTCTAACCTAGAGGTGTTAATTATCAACTGCTTTGAAAGTGCTTGAGTTCCCACAGAAGTTTTTGTACAGGTTGTAAATTCCTTCTAAAATAAGTAGTGAAATTCCTTACCTACCTTTTAGTACTAGAACTTGAAAATGGAGGAAGACGTAGAGGTACTAGCTACTTCAGACACCTTTTGGTAGAGAAATAAAAACTCAGCAAAAAGCCCTCACTTGTCTGCTGAAGCCTTTCTCTTCCCTCTATAGCCATAAAGGTTCTAAGTAAAGGCTGCAGCAAGGCAAGTAAATACAAAGGAGGCGCTGTTGGATGTGGTGAAAGCCATTACTTTATCAGTGTAGCGTACAATCCCTTCAGCGAGCTTTAATTCTACAGGTGATTCTTAAAGGTGATATTTGAATTTGCCGTGCCAGCCTGTGAAAATGTAGCCTTTTAAGGCCAGGAAGATAACTTTTTTCAGTTAGTGTTCTTCAGGTTATTATTAATTTTAAAAGGTACTCGTCTTTTTGGAATAGAAGATGAGTTTTTGTGGCCTTAAATCTGAAATGTCTTTCCTCCTTCTGCTTTAGATCCAAAAATTATTTAATAAGGAATTTGGAGAAGTGTGCAATATTGAATTGTCTGGTAGGGCAGAGAGAGCAGCTTTTTTTGAGGACCTAATTCTAAATGAAGTGGCTAAGCCTCCTGTAAAGAAAAGAGGTGAGGAGGATATAAGAAGTACATCTAAAACTTTCCTATCGAAGTTACTAGCTCTTTGGGATTTGCTTTGGTGGTCATTTTCTGTCAGTAATTTGTCATATGCTTGTATTTGAGTACTGTAAATTGGCTAATTTTTCCTGATTAATTGAAGTTGGTCGGACATTGGAAGTCTCGCCTGTAGCACCAGCAGCTGAGCCTCAGAAGCCACAAGAGGAAGAAGTAGGGATGCTGGAGGAGGAAGAGGAGGATACCTTGCGTGACCTTAGAATTTTCTTGGGGGACGCTACTCACAGACTTGCCACTGACAGATGTTTCAGGGAATTTGCAAAGCCCGTTGACCCACAGAAGGTAAAGTAGTGCTGATCTGTGTGTGTCTGTAACTTCTCAGTGTTCGTATTTCTCAGCGCTTTGGGGAAGGTTCAACTTTGTTTTTAGGGCTGCACTATTAGGATTTTGCAAGAAGCAGAGGCAGTGCTTTTACTTTTGCTGACTCTCAAATGTCTCTTATGGGATTATTCGCTGAAAGCCCTGGTTTCATTCTAAAAAGCCAGTCCAAATGCCAACACAGTTTGCTCGTGAAAAGGCTTTGATACGTAGGCATGTCACAGCACTGAAAAGCACAGAGATCTTTCCTTATAATTACAAACAGTATTTACAGGACTACTTGAATGAAGTCTAAAGCCCTTTCTTGGACTGTCAGTTCCTGTGGGAACAGGAATAGGAGCAGCAGTTTGTAAAAATAAGTTTTGAGGTCCTGTTCTCTGTTTCATCTGGAACTCCTCAGTAGGAATCAATCATAAGTGCAGTGTGTTTTCTTTTTCCTCCAATTGGCTGCTTAGATCCCTTTTTCTCCTTAATTTATTAGATAAGCCTAAACTAGGGGCGTATATTTCAAAGACAGATGTAACTTGAATACACCTGCGGATCAGCAAAAGTCCTCTTGATGTGGGCATCCACTGGCTTTTCTTCCCCTTTTCTCCTAGGTTCTTGAGCTGTGAAAAATCTCGACAAATACATATGTCCTCATCTGAACTAGTCATTAGGCTCCTCTTCTGGTCTGAGGGAAGAAATCAGCACCTCTCAGCCCAGTTATCTCATTCTAAAGTAGATGCCTGCAATAGGTACTTCACAGGTGCAATTCATGCACCTTTTCCTCAACGTCGACAACAAAGAAAATGTCGGATGGCTTGCTCAGTTTTCACTGTTGTGATTTTCTGCAGCAAAGTGAAATAAATCTCCCACCCTCAGTGTTTCTTCTCTACCATGCACGTGCTTCTGACCTCCCTACTTCTTGTTGTCCTCTCCTAGCAGCTCTAATGCCAGTTGAAAGAGCCCTTCCATTTTTGAGAAGCAAACTGGTTAATTTCAGCATCTTCTGATGCATCGCAAATGTTCAGAGTTTTTAGGAAGTCGTTTATTTAAAGTTTTCAGAATAATTTTGGTAGACAGTGTGCAAGGTTAAGAAAACCTCTGAATGCTTGTATTTGATCTGCAGGTACGTGACTATGCCACAAGGATTAAAGAGCCGATGGATCTTTCAACAGTTCTGACTCAAATTGACTCGCGCCAGTACCTCGCTGCAGGAGACTATCTGAAGGACATCGATCTAATCTGTAACAATGCCTCAGAGTACTACCCGGATCAAAGATCTACAGGTGAGGATGTGCTTTTTAGCCCTAGTTTAAAATATCTGTCAGATGCATAGATGGATAAATGCTGTGTGTGGACAATAGACTTCGGATGGATTAGATGATTTTGGACATCCACAGAGAACATCTCTTACCACATTGTAAATATTTTATCATTTTGCTACTTGGGTATGGAATTGTGATACAAGTGTTCCCAAGGAACTAGTGCTTTTGTTTTAATTAACTTCGATGTTGTTATGCTGAAAATATTCACTGAGATAACCTTTTGGAACCAACCTATGAAGAAAGCAATTTTTTCTGTGATCAAAACAGTTTCATTGGTTGGTAGACAACATTCAGTTAAAGTCTGTAAAATTTCAGATCGTCACAGCGCCTATGTTTTGCAAGACACTGCATATTCAATGGTGAGGAACGAAATGGATACAGAGTTTGGACGACTTTGTGAACAAATTAAAGAATCTCGTGAGAAAAGAGGTACATGCTTTAACGCTAAGGATTTGAAGACTTGTCTCTGCATTTGTAACTGAAAATGCACGGCAAAGATCTTTGGTATGTATTCTTTACTGCAAGGTCACACCTGTCCAGCGTGTGCTCCATGCGACAACTCCAAGTCACCACGGCAGAACCCTGCTACTGAAGACGACAAACCAGAGGAAGAGAGTAATGAAAATGAGGAGATGCCAGCGGCACCTGTAGATGCCAGTACACCCATTTCTAATGGCAAGTTGCATTTTATTCAGCTGCTCTTGTCATTCATACCTTCTCTGTTCTTGAGGCGCAACAGGTGTCTCTGATGCCTGGCTCTTTATGCCAGAGGTATTTTGTTTTCAAATTGACTTCCAAATGGGAGAGAGAAATCCAGAGGTCATTCATTCAATATAGTGATGAATTAAAGTTCAAAGAAAGTTGGTTCATTTGATGTACTCTTACTGGAACTTCATTTTGTAAACAGAACGACCCCCCACTCAAGGATATCACAGCTTCCCTCCCGTACTAAAAATGATAGTACTCACCCTTGTAGGAGCAGCAATGTGAAGAAGGTCAAGGGCAGTAAGAAGGGTTCAAAGCTTTGATATAACAAGCCTTACACTTTTTTTGACAGAGCTCCTAATCAGCATCTTTCGCAAGGTCTGGAGATGGGAGAAAAACTCGAACTAGATTTTAATTCTAGGATGTATAATGTCAAGCTTGACTGTTCCTCTGAACAGTCAATTGAATTTTAATTTTTTTAATTTAAATTAATTAGTTTAGTTTTTTTAATTTAAATTCAATTGAATTTAAAGTTTTGAATTTAAATTCCAATTGAATTTATTGAAAAAAAATCCAATTGAATTTAAAGTTTTTTTGTTGTTGTTGTTTTTCACAAAACACTAAGTTTATGTGAAAGGTTTTGCTGCAATATCTTTTTGCCAAGGATATTAAGCTTAAGTTATCCACAAGAAAACGGTGGGGAGAGGGAAGCTTTAGTTTTGAAAGCTTTTTTTTTTTTTTTTTTTTTTTTTCCCAGGTTTTTCTTGAGCACAGCAGCGTTTAAGTGTCTGCCTGCCATTAGTTGCCCCACTACCAAGTCAGGAGGGTTAATTAAACTTGCGTGAGGCAGAATTTCTTTATCTGAATCTACGTGGTTCGCATAAATATATTCTTATTTCCTTCTTTCCCTAGGATTATTCTTCTACCAGTATTGAATGTTTCAACGGACACCGTTTAAGATCAATGAGCAAAAGCATCCTGCGGTGTTCAGTCTCCAGCTTTGAAGAAAGTATGGCGATACTGAGGGGAAATGTCAACAGAAGACGCTTTTCAAGGTACTGTATTTCTGTATGTTCAATCTCTGTTCGATTTGTAGATTGAAAAGCAAGAGAGAAAGCATGTGCAGTGAGTTGTGGCCTGATAAACCTCTGGCTAAAATCAGCAGAGGCCTATGAGCATGCTGATGGCATACCAGTACCTTAAAACTAGAATCCCTCTTCTCAGTGAAAGTCTTCTGCTTTTCTAAAAAAAACATGTGTTTTTTTTCCCAAACCCCTTTGAGGTGTTGTTGTGGTGTTTAGCTGCCGGCCGGGTTAAACCACACAGCCCTTCTCCAACCCTCCCACCTCCCTCTCTGGGATGGGGGAGGGAAACGGGAAAGTGAAGCCTGCGAGTTGAGATAAAGACAGTTTATTAAGACAGGAAAATAATGATGATGATGATGATGATGATAATAGTACTGCTAATAGTAATGTGTACAAAACAAGTGACGTACAATGCAGTTGCTCACTACCCGCTGACCAGTGCCCAGCGTAACCCCTAGCAGCCCGGCTGCCCCGCCCTATCCATGGTGCAGCATGTTGCCATAAGGCATAGAATTCTTTGGCCAGTTGGGGTCGGCCATCCTGAGTCTGTCCCCTCGCAGCTGTTGCTGTGCGCCGATTCTGATCGCTAGTAGGAGAGTGAGACACCGAAAGTTCCTTGGCTTGTTGTAAGTACTGCTCTGCAGCAACTGAAACATCGGGGTGGTATCAGCACTCTTCTAAACATCTTTTCACACTTCCTAAGCCAAAACATAGCAACCTACCCGCCACTAGGAGGAGAACTAACTCTGTCCTAACTGAAACCAGGACATGTATCTTTTCCACTTGGGTGCTATTGCTCATAATTTTGAGAATTCAACATGAGCAAGCTAGGAAATGTGGGTACATACAGAACCGCGTGTATATGGTACGCAACAGACTTGGGATCTGGATCCTCCGTGAGGCCTACAGGCTTCTCTTTGTATACCATGGAGCACTGGCTTGTAAACATGGTGAAATTTCCCATCCTTGATGGGTCTAATACAACAAGTCTTTTCTCCCTTCTCTCCCCTGTCCTCTTTCTTAATGTAGGCAGTTGAGAAAAACACAGGTAAGTGGCTGTAACTCCCCGGGATACCTATTTACGCTGGTTACTGAAGAGGATGGCACTTGGTCACTCCATCGCTTTCATTTGGCCCCAAAGCCTTCTGTAGTCAGCTGAATTCACTCCTCAGTGACTCTTCTGTGAAGAGAGGTAGGTGCAAACAGGAGATTTTATGAATTCCTTGGGGAGGGAGCAGTGTGAATTGCAGCTTCGTAGGCACAAAGCAAACTGTTCTAATTGTGCAAAGTAAATTGATACTTGGTAAGTTCAAACTTAGTTTTACAGACGGCAACCACAAAAGTAAACCTTAGCTGTGATCCTACCACCACAGTGGTGTAGCTCTTCCCTTCCCCTTGTCCTCTTGGCTCTTTTAATGACAGTGCAAGCAACAAACCTATGCCAAAGGGTGCTGTATAGTAAACAATGGGCAGGCTTTTTTCTAAAAAGCACGAGTTTGAGTTATGTGGTGTTTGGGTGTTTCTCTTGAAACGATTCTTACCTCCTTGAGCTGTTAGATCATAATGCAGGAAATGAAAGTGCTGCATGCATAAACAGAGTAATAAAACATACACCTCTTAGGAAGAGGCTTGCAATGTAATAGTGTTTGTTTTGAGCACTGTTAGATACAGTTTGACATGAATGGAGTGAAAACACCTTAGAGAAAGGTGTTGATTGTTCTCACTTTTCCAAGACAGAAGTAACTGGAGTAGATTTCCCTCCTGCATGGAACAAAAGTTGCACCTTTTTTTTTTTGTCTGGCTAGCTTTCAGTCTCTTTAAGAATTTCTCTACAGGTCACAGTTTTAAGTAGACAGTTTAAACGTGCAGAGCGATAAGTAAGTGGAATGCAGTGGTTGTGACAACAACTTCTGATCTGAAATGTAAAGAAAAATCAATCCACTTCAGGGTGCCTTTTTTGTTTGTCTGTTTCCATTTTACAAGAGCAACGGTGAAATAAGGAGAATCCCATCTTCACTGTTTCAAAATACTTTGTTTCTGTGTTTCAGTCACCAGAACATTGAGGAGTAGAGCTGGTGCAAAAACTGTGAGACGAGTCCACGGAGAAAACAGGGACTTGGAGCTGCGCCGCAGCTGTAGAGTCGGACGCAGTCGGTACTCTACTACTAACTCGTCCATTCTATTTGACAAACTTATAACAAAGTAAGTCATGTTTTCTTGCAGACCTCTTAAAATGATCTTTCTTAGCAAGCCTTTGCACTATGGCATGATGTTGGCCTCGACTTGCTCTGTATTTTGACAGCAAAGAGGTATGGCTGCTCCTGGCATTGAGAGTTCAATTTGTTGAGTTTTCCCCATTTGGCAGTTTTCTTAGCATCAGAAGTGCCTTCATTTTTAATGAACTTTTTTTTCCATACTCACAAAAGTGAATGTAATGCTTGATTAAGAAACTGAGGATGGTTTGATACAGTCAAAGCAAAGTAGTCCTAGCGATTCTGCATTTCTGTCCATGGTTTATTTCTGTTTCTGAAGCCAAAATTGTTTTCTGCTTCAGAATTTGCTTTCCTTGCATTTCATCATTTTCTACAACACGAAACTTAGATTCCCATGTAGAGAAGAACAAACAGCCTTTCCTCGGTTAACAAAAAATGACTTAATGCTACTGTGCAGAGCAACTTAAGAAGGATTAAAAGTTGACATAATTTTTTTATAACATCTTAGTAGGATGTCAGAATTCTTATTTTCCTCCTGCATTTAAATATATATATATATATTAAATGTGCTCAGTAAGAGGGGAAAATAAACCTGAAAACAGCGTATGTTTGCAAATCCTCAAAAGCTTGTTCTTAAATCTCTATCAAAAATAAAGATTTGACCTAATTTTTTGGTAATGTCTAAAATCTTGGCTAAGTGTCAATGACTTTTGCTTTGTGCATACTACACTAAAATCTCTTACTGATTATGTGTGCTGTTTTATTTTGTTCATACATGCCTAACTTTGCTCTTACATGTCAACTTTGTATCTTAGTACTGCGGAAGTTGTGCTACAAAAAATGGATGAAATGGAGCAGATGCGTAGATGCCAAAGATGTTGGGAAGATGTTGAGGTACAAATGACAGAGCAAATACTCCGTCAGTTTGCCATTTTTGTAGAGTATTTCACGTAGGAAAGTAACTTAGTTGTAATTTTTATTTGAACTGAAATAACTTCCTTCCAAAGAATAGTGTGGTCTAAACTACCATTTGGTCTTGCTCTCTGGTTATATCTTCATGTCTTACTGATACGGTTGTGCTCCAGGTATCTTTTAAGAGTGGAGGAAGCATCTTCTGCAGAAGATGTGGGATAACGGGGAGATGCTGAAATGCATGTCTTCCACTCCAGTTTCTGAATTGCCTTCTGCATTTTGAATAGACACTGTTTACAAACAGCTGTTTCGGACTTGGGTTTTTACTCCAAATGTTACTAAAAGCTCTGCCTGGGGGACTGAATATGCAAAAAGACTGGTGCTTTCCATCAGCTTGGCAGCTTAAGCTGTTTAGCTTTTTATCCGTAACTCCTAGATCATATTTCTCGTCATGCTCAGGAACGCACTTACTTGGAAAGCTTAACAAAAGGCAGTGCATGGCTTCCTGTGTTGGTCACTCGCTCGAATTTTGATTCCTGTTAACGTCTTTTTTCCCGAGAGCTCACAAAGAATCTCCAGTATCATGTAGCTTTAATCATCTGTTACAGGCAAATGGAGCTGTTTTCTTTAATTGACCTAACATGCATTTTAGAATTCTTCCTTGGTTGCAAACTGCTCCCAGAGTTTTCAGGAACTTGAAGCCTTTCGAATTTCCAGCTGAATGAACTGATGGCTACTTTATGTATATTTGTTCGTGTGCTGGCCTTGCCTGAGAGCTTAAATAAACCCCTGTCTCTAGAGGAACCCCTGTTAAAGCTGTATGCAGCAATCATACTCCTCTGTCTTAGTTTTGCTCTATTAAATTAAACTATTTTATTAAATTACTGTTTCTTATGAATGATAGGCACATCATTTTAAAACTTCCCGATAACCTACTTTCATAGCTTTTTGTTTAGCTCTGAATTGCCTTCTTTTTCTCTCAAATCACAGAATGGTTGAGGTTAGAAGGGGCCTCTGGAGGTCATCTGGTCCAACCCTCCCCTGCTCAAGCAGGGACACCTAGAGCTGGTTGCCCAGGGCTGTGAAATGAATCCAGAATTGTCCACAGTACTTTTTATTAGCATCTCTCACACGCCTGTATGATTTCTTTTGGTATGTCTGCTAGAAAGGTAGTTCTTTTTCCTTGGTTCTGTCACACTGTAGGTTATTAACCTATGATTAACTAATGCACTCAGTTTTGTATCTGGGCAAGTATTTAACCACTGTATGTACTGAGCCCTGGTTTAGAGCAGAAATTCTTGTTACTGATTGTGGGTGCACGCAATCATATTCCCATTCTCTCCTCTTGTGCAATAATTTATTTTTTGTGTGTATACGGGGTGCCTCGATAATGTTACTGTGTAAGCATCAACAGACAGACGTGTCTGTCAGTGGATGTACGTGTATGCACGTCTGTTTTTCTGCACGTTTGTGACCGATCTTTCTTGCTGCTTGGAATTAGGAGAACCTTGATATCTTGACCTGTGTGAAGTCGGACTTTGAAAGAACTGGACCTGGCAGTCCAGATGAGATTGGTGAGTTCTGGTTTTAAGTTTTCTTTACTCTGTTCTAACCAAAAGCCTTGTCTTAAACAATTGAAACAAGCTAATCTACTGGGTATTTGTCTTCTGTAACAATTCTGTGTTGCTATTGACTTCACAAGCCTTAGTATGAGCTCTAGGGCTGTACTGTAGTGAGCTCAGAACAGGTGAAAAAAAAAAAAACAACAAAAAACAAACAGCGCTTTTCCAAACTGCTTACAAGATAAAAGGCAACAGATGGTTGTAGACAGGTGGGAATGGAAAGAAATGGACAGCATTACTCAGCATGTGAAACGGCGATACCGCTACAGCAGGAGCGTGACAGTTTTCATGGTTTTGAGCAGCACAGCAAGAATTTTCAGGAAGCAAGATAGATAGGCTGCCAGATGTGTATGAAAAGCTCCTCCCAAGCGTGAAGCTCAGCAGGAGGGAAGATAGCGTTGTGCATTTCTGTGTTTAGGAGGCAGTCACCGTAAGCTGCTGTCAGGGCCTGTAATTAGGAGCTGTCATCTGGGTACTCAGTGACTTGTGGAATGAGGTTAAGCCACGAAAGCCCATATTAACTTGGAAGTGATGGGAAAACTTACAGTTTTTGAGAAGAACGTTAGTTGTGATTAAGGCAGTAAATTAGATCATCCTCGTAGGAGCTTTCTAAACAGATCAGAACAGGGCAAGACTGTACTTAAGGACCGAAAAGGGTGTTGCAGTAGATGAGCTGACGAGTTAGATTATGTGATAGAGCTCACCTGCACACCTGCAAAGGAGCTCAGAGAGACAGTGACAGGAGGCTGAGCCCCAGAAAATACTTTGCTCCTCCCTTCAGAGGCCCAGAGGAGCAGAGAGATGCACAGTGGCAGGTGGGAACCCGAGGGAAGTTCTTCAGAGGAAGAATGGCTGGGCCATGGACTAGTAAGGGAGAAGCAGAGTTGACTCCTTTGGAGGTTTAGTTAGGAAAACATTAGCTCAAAGTCTTAATAAGAGGAGCTTGAATACAAGGAGGGGGCCAGTCTAGAGGGAGAAGCTTGTTTAAAGTGTGTGGGTTTCAGGGAGCTGTGCAGTAGAGACTTGCAGAGAGGAATTTTAAAGAGCATGTTGAATGGGAAATTAATTGATGATCAAAATGCAAACTACAATTTTAAATCAGGAAAGAGCTAGAATATACTTTTATAATGAAAAATACGCCAGAAAAGAGTGAGGAAAGTGTCAGTGTTGTTATAAAGGAAGTTATTGGAAAAAGGAAAGGGTTAGAGGAGCACTAAAGCAGAGAAATTCATGCTTTTGTGATAGAAGTGTTGGAACACCAAGGACTGGAGATGGTAGTGATCACAAACTCATTTACTGATCGCTCAGTTTTCTGTGTGCTGTCTGTGTACCCCATGGCACCTACCTTGCATTCAGAAAGCAATGCAACCTTTGGGGTTAAAAAATAAAAACCAAAGAGGGCAGTGCTTTCCAAGAAAAAAAGATAAGTCCTTTTGGCAAACAGGTAGGTGAACGGAGTATGTATGTTCCTTCCTCGGTGTCCTGCTGTTAACGTGAGAGGATATTCTCCAGAACCCGGTAGATAATTGCTCTCTGGTTCTTGTGTTTTTTACCATCTTTCATGAAACAACTTCAGGTTACTTGACAGAAGCTAATGGCCTAAGCTTATGTGCATTTGGCATTGTTTTCTCATTGGTGAGCTTCAAGCCTGTGTCTGGCCCATTATTGCTCCCAGAATTTGTGGCAGAGCTAGACTTGGACTTAGATTACTACGCTTAGTCTTAGCACTACAGATTATTAAAACCCTTTCCATTAAATACTTTCTCAAACTAAGAAGTGACTTTCTGAAATAGCTGTTTTCAGAAGATCTGCATCTTAGCTAAGCAATATGACAGAATTTTGCCTGTTGTTAAACACTGAGGCTGACGACAAGTCCATCAGCAGTTTCAGAGAGGACAGAACAATGTCTAGATGCATGCTCATCTGCTAGGATTTGTGATTTCTGAAACGTGACTTGCATAAATTCATCTTAAGGTTTTGCAGGATCCACTGTGTCATTAAAATAACGATAATAATAAAACTTACAGGCATCTGTGTAATGCATTTTGGATTTCATATAATTTGCAAAAGTACTTAACGATTCGGTGTCATTTTGTGGTACACTACAAACATCAAAAGGAAGTGAGAACAAAGAAAATGATGGTGAAGATGTTCCAAGGCGTTACAACCTTCGACAGAGTAAACCTGTTGACTGCTACCAAGCTCCTATGGGAAGTAGGTTGAACGCACAGTTTCTCTTAAAACCTTATTTCTTGCACATAAGTGAGATAAAATTTTTGAATGTAAATACATGTGTTTGCACACACAGTTCTGTTTCAGTTCTGTACCTTCATTCTGCACATGAACTTCACTGTTTTTATCAGACACGTGTGTCCTGTGCACATTGTATTTCTTTGCTGTTTGGCATGCTTAGTGCTGTGTATCCTTGATATAACAGTAATTAATCACACTTAACAGTCTTGCTCTTGTGATTTTCAGTTCACCTTTAAACAGGGCGTAGTTTTCCACTTGTGCCATGCACTGATGAAAAGCAAAAACAGTTAAAAATTCTTCTGGAATTAGGGATGAGTGAAACACGTGGCATTTTCTTTATCTTTTGATATCCTCCTCTCTTAAATGTATCTGTATCATTATTCTAAATTCTTTCCTTTCAGTAAGACAAAGAGATCGAGAGAGGACTAACTCGGGCCAGCCCCATTCTGTCAGACAGAAAGAGTCACTTGAAAATGCTGGGTCACAAAAATATAGAAGACGTGCCAGGTTAGTGTATGGCTAGTGATAGCTCTTACTTATCCGTAGAGCTGTCAGTCTCCTTACTGCATAATGCTTCAAAGGGTTTTCAGTTTAGTGGTAATTACAGAGTAAGTTTATGATCGGTACTTTGGTAGTCTTAAGGTAGAGAGGAAAGAAATATTTGGAGGGGAGGAGGTGGATACTTTTAAGTTGGTTTCTTTTTTAAATCCAGTATTTGTGGGTCGCTGATAAGATGATTATGGAGGTAGTGTCTGAGTTTCTGTAACTGAAATTCTTTGGTTCTGGAACTGAAGCCAGAATCCCCCCTTAAAAATCTTAGTCAGACTATTTAATCTTGAAGGATACAAATGATTTTCTTAAAACCGAAAATAATTTTATTCGATTTAGAGGGAGAGGCTTTATGGAAGTTTTGTTAGATTTAAAAAAAAAAAAAAAGAAAAAGTTATCACTCAAATACTGACTCTAGTTTCTGTTTGGAATCAACTAATGTTTCTATATGAAGTTAACCTTAAACAATAAAAGATCTAAATGAAATGATAAATTGCCTTAGTAATGATAAAGGCTTTTTGGATTCTGTAAGCAGTTAGTGCGTAGAGAATGCTGTTGATTGCCAGATATTTTGTTGAGCATTCTTGAAAGCAGACAGTTGTCACGAGGAAAATCATGTCATGGCCTTTGAAATCAGATTCCTAAGGAGTACAATGGACTGGAAAATAGATCTCAGAGTAAATTTTGAGATAGAATTCCCTTAATTTTTGGTGTTACTTAGTATCTGCTCTATTTTCTTTTTAACTTTCTGGTCTATATGCTTGCTTGCAGACAGAGACGTGCAGATGACATCAGTGATTCTACACCCTCTTGCTCATCTCCCTTGCTTAGCACGTGTGATACGGAGGATGGTGGTGAGAGCAGTGAGGATGGCGAGAGCAACCAAGAAGGTTGCTGTCGTTAGAGAATAGGGGAGGGATGAACCTCCTTCCAATGAATATTTAGCCATGTTTAAGTTTATCTGAATGTAACTGTGTAAGTTTATGTCAATTAATTAGGTCTTCTATATATTAATTAATGTCTTCTACATTTGCTTGGCATTATTACGAAAAACAAATCTTCGAGCTGCATCTTAAAGAAAAAGAAGCCCTATAACTTCTCCTTAATTCAAATCAGGACTTTTCGAGTGAAACGTCAGAAACGGGACCTAAAGAGAGTTCAGAGGGATCAAAAGAAAGTTGGAAGAAGTCAGGGAGATGCAATGCAAATAGTGCGGTAAGTCGTAAACTAATCATCATGTCAGCGAGTGTTTCCAGTGATTATGAAAGATCTCAGTGTGCCATCTACAACTACCTTTGTTGATGGTTTTCTCTAAAGCAACTTCAAAAATTGCCCAGAATGTTTCCGTTGTGCTGAGATAATTTCTGATGAAACCTTGATCTAGATTGCTGCTTTCTTTAACATACAAACTCTGTTGTGTTGAATTTCTCTTTAGATTGGATTTGAGAACGTGGGTGGTCTTTCCAAACACATCGCAGCTTTGAAAGAGATGGTGATTTTTCCCCTCCTGTATCCAGAAGTGTTTCAGCGGTTCAATATTCAGCCCCCAAGGTAACTCATTACAGTGATAAATCTTAAGTCAGCTGTTTTCAGGAGAAAGTTCAATTAAGGTATCAATATGCTTCCATGCTTCAACATTTTTGGCAGCGGTGAACATTTGTTTTAGTAGTAGCAAAAAGTGGTTTCTTAAAAACGGATAGAATCAAGAATATTTGTAGGTTAAAAATATAAGCAATGTCTTAAAATTTTAAGTTTTACCATCTGGTGTTTTTAAAAAGTTGGGTTAGTTGGGTTGGAGTGGTTTTGTTCTCAGTTTTATGTACAAGTCAGCTTGATTAGTTTGTAAGCAAGAAGGGATTATCTAGTGGAAGTCAATTGTAATATGTTGCCTGGAAGCCCAGTTGTTTTTCCTGCCTACTTTTGCTTGCTTTTTTTTTTTTTCCTCTGAGTGCTAAGGCATCGCTTTTCCTTCCGGCTTTAGGCTTCCTCACTTGCCATCAGCAATAGATGGTCTGAGAGACCAAACCCAGTAACTTAATGCTTTTGAAAGGAGCATTAAATGCTTTACTAACAGATTCTGCATATTGTGAAAGCAAGAATATGCAGTTTATTGCTGAAGAATGAACTGGTGATTCACCATTCAGCCCATTCTCAGATTCTGTGCTGAAGTTTGCCCGTTTGGCTCCGGTTTGCTGTAATCACCCTGTTTGTCAGCAGTTTTGGAAGTGTCCTTCTGGGACAGTATGCTCTCTTTTGAAGGTTTTATACGTTTGAGTTACCCCCTTATTCATTTCTTTGGGTGAAAAAAATGAATTTTCTTGTGAAACATTGTAAAAACACAGAACTTCTATCTGTTCTGCCTCTACCCACACTTCAGCTATTACTGCTGTCTTGTACATGACGTGTTTTGGTTAGAAAAGATGAGTTTGTTCTAGAGACGATGGTTGTAGGAGGTACTCATCATGATGTTTTTTTCCTATCTGGATCATTTTTATTGCAGAGGCTGTCTATTTTATGGCCCCCCAGGAACAGGGAAAACACTAGTTGCTCGTGCACTTGCCAGTGAATATAGTCGAAGTGACAGGAAAATATCATTTTTTATGAGAAATGCTTCGAACTGCATGAGAAAATACATGGGGGAATCAGAATGCCAACTTTGTGTGTTATTTGAACAGGTAAGGTTGAAATGCACAGTGTATTCTGTCAGAGTTGAAACCATTATTTTCTGTGGTCAACGTTTTTAAGTAGAACTTGCTCTTTTTTTTGTATTTTGTTAGGTTTTTTTTTTCCCACTGAAATGGAAATGCCAGTGTTTCTGCTGTGAATGTCAGCTGTAAGAACTACTGGAACGATTTGCTTCCTGTCACCCGGATACAGTGGGTTGACACAGACTGTCTTCTATTAGTCATGCCAGATACTCCAGTAGCTCTATCAGTAGAGGTCCCAGAGGCTAAAATGAAAGATCTAGTTTAGATGACATTCCAACCATGATGTTTTTGTGCATTTTTCCTTTAAATAATGCTGTTTTACTCTGTGTTTTTGTGCTAGGCCTATCAGATGTGACCTTCAATTATTTTCTTTGACGAGATAGATGGTCTCGCTCCTGTGCACTCCAGTAAACAAGACCACATTCACAGAATCACAGAATTTCTAGGTTGGAAGAGACCTCAAGATCATTGAGTCCAACCTCTGACCTAACGCTAACAGTCCCCACTAAACCATATCCCTAAGCTCTACATCTAAACGTCTTTTAAAGACTTCCAGGGATGGTGACTCCACCACCTCCCTGGGCAGCCTGTTCCAATGCCTAACAACCCTTTCAGTAAAGAAGTTCTTCCTAACATCTAACCTAAAACTCCCCTGGCTCAACTTAAGCCCATTCCCCCTCGTCCTGTCACCAGTCACGTGGGAGAACAGGCCAACCCCCACCTCACTACAGCCTCCTTTAAGGTATCTGTAGAGAGCAATAAGGTCGCCCCTGAGCCTCCTCTTCTCCAGGCTGAACAAGCCCAGCTCCTTCAGCCGCTCCTCATAGGACTTGTTCTCCAGGCCCCTCACCAGCTTCGTCGCCCTTCTCTGGACCCGCTCAAGTCCCTCGATGTCCTTCTTGTAGCGAGGGGCCCAAAACTGAACACAGTACTCGAGGTGTGGCCTCACCAGAGCTGAGTACAGGGGGACGATAACCTCCCTAGCCCTGCTGGTCACACTGTTTCTGATACAAGCCAGGATGCTGTTGGCCTTCTTGGCCACCTGAACACACTGCTGGCTCATATTCAGCCGACTATCCACCATCACTCCCAGGTCCTTCTCTGCCAGGCAGCTCTCCAACCACTCATCTCCCAGCCTGTAGCTCTGCTTGGGGTTATTGCGCCCCAGGTGCAGGACCCGGCACTTGGCCTTGTTGAACTTCATACAGTTGACCTCAGCCCATCGGTGCAGCCTATCCAGATCCTCCTGCAGAGCTTTCCTACCCTCGAGCAGATCGACACACACACCTAACTTGGTGTCATCTGCAAACTTACTGAGGGTGCACTCAATGCCCTCATCCAGATCATCGATGAAGATATTAAAGAGGACCGGCCCCAGCACTGAGCCCTGGGGGACGCCACTAGTGACTGGCCTCCAACTGGACTTGACTCCATTTACCAGGACTCTTTGGGCCCGGCTATCCAGCCAGTTTCTAACCCAACGAAGCGTGCGCCAGGGGCGTGGCCGTGCGGCGGCCGCCGGCGAGATGGCGGTGGCGGGGGGCGGCGGCGGATCCTCGGCATCCTGCGCACCCTCCGCCCGCGGCCTCGAGCGGCCCGACCCGCTGGCGCGCCTCACCTGCCCCGTGTGCCTCGAGGTGTTCGACAGCCCCATGCACGTCCCCTGCGGACACGTGTTTTGCACACCATGCCTGCAGGAGTGCATCAAGCTCAAAAAGCCAGTCTGTGGTGTCTGCCACAGCACCCTGGCGCCTGGCAGCAGGGCTCTGGACTTGGAAAAGCAGTTCGAAGCGACAGAAACCACTTGTAACGGCTGCAACAAAAAGATGTTTCTCTCAAAGATGCGCAGCCACGCAGCTTCTTGTTCAAAGTACCAGAACTATATCATGGAAGGTGTGAAAGCTGTGACTAAAGAACCACTCCACAACACCAGGAACTTCCCCAATCGCTTCACCTTTCCTTGTCCATATTGCAGCAAGAAAAGCTTTGATCAAGAAGGACTAGTTGAGCACTGAAAAACATTGCACAGCATGGATGCAAAACAAGTGGTTTGCCCAATTTGTGCCTCGATGCCGTGGGGAGATCCAAATTACAGGAGTGCTAACTTCATGGAACACCTTCAGAGACGACACCGGTTTTCATATGATACTTTTGTGGTACGTGTTTCTTCATCCTTGGAATACGTGAGCCTGATGACTCTTAAAACCCAGCTTTTTTTATGTAGCCACTACTGTAAAATGTAGTCCTTGCAGATGGTATAATGCGAGAAGTTGAATTACTGTTAAGTCAGAGGAGGAGACAGCTGGTTTTGTGTTGTGTTAACCAATATGGCCCTGGCAGTAAAAGAATTTCTGTACCCTTTGTTCATAGGATTATGATGCTGATGAAGATGATATGATGGCACAGGTTTTGATGCGTTCTTTGCGGGATAAATAAAATAAAAAAGAAGACTAATTGTCAAACCAAGCTTCCATGAGAGGGAAATGGCCAGCATTCTTGCACTTCTCCCTGTCCATGCCAAGATGAACTCAGGCATTCAGAAATATGGAAGACTTTAATCTTAGTTTTGAATCCCCATCTGATCTTTTGGTATCATTCTTGTTTTTTATTAATATGACTATGTTGTTCAACCACGTAAGGCTAATTTTCTTTTTTGTTTCACACAAAGCTTATGTATAGGTGTAGTGGGTTTACGTGGCAAGGTTTTGGTAGCAGGGAGCCATAGGGGTGGTTTCTGTGAGAAAGATCTAGAAGCTGCCCCATGTTTGGGAAGGGCCCCATTGTTTTCCAGATCCGAGCCAATAAGCGATGTTGTTTTGCGCCTCTGTGAGAGCATATTTAAGACAGGGAAAAAACGCTGCGCCACACAGCAGCCGGGAGACTCAAGGGAGCGAGAGAACAGCCTTGCACCAAGGTCAGTGTAGAGGGAGGGGGAGAGGTGCTCCAGGCGCCGGAGCAGAAGTCCCCTGCGGCCTGTGGTGAGGACCATGGTGAAGCAGGATGTCCCCCTGCAGCCCATGGAGTACCACGGTGGAGCAGGGTTCCACGCTGCAGCCCGTGGAGGAGACCACGGTGGAGCAGGTGGCCCTGCACCGACGGAGGCTGCCGCCTGTGGAAGACCCCTGCCGGAGCAGATTCCGGGCCGGACCTGTAGCCCGTGGAGAGGAGCCCACGCAGGAGCAGGTGACCCGGCAGGAGCTGCTGCCCGTAGGGGAGCCAGGTTGGAGCAGTTTTCTCCTGAGGAATGGACCCCGTGGTACGGACCCATATCTGGAGCAGTTCTGGAAGAGCTGCTGCCTGTGGGAAGCCCACGCCGGATCAGTTCATCAAGGACTGCATCCCGTGGGTGGGACCCCACAGCACAGGGGACGAGAGTGACCGAGAAGGAGCGGCAGAGAAGAAGTGCTGTAGACTGACCATAACCCCCATTCCCCGTTCCCCTGCGCCGCTCGGGGGGAGGAGGTGGAAGAGGGTGGATGGGGGGGGAAGGTGCTTTTGTTTTTTTTTCCTTTGTTTTCTCACTTCTCTCGCTTGTTAGTTGTAGGCAATAAATCTTACTATCTCCTTATGCCGAGTCTGTTTTGCCCGTTACAATAATTATTGCGTGATTTTCTCGTCCTTATCTCAATCCTTGAGCCCTTTTCACATATTTTCTCCCCATTCCTCTTTGAGGAGGGGGAGTGAGAGAGCGGCTGTGGTGGAGCTCGGCTGCCCACTCGAGCGGAACCACGACAATAGGTCAGTGTGGAGGAGACAGTTCTGTTTTCCTTCACATCTGCCTGTTTTCTGATTGCTTTCTGCCAGTTGTGCTAGTTTGACTAAAGCCAGAAATACTCCAAATTGACTGGCATGAACTAGCTGGTAAACCTCTTCTTCCCCTGATCTTGTTTACATTTCTTAAATGATAGTATGAGAGGTGTCTTTGTGGCTCTTTTCCTTTAGTGAGACCCCTAGGTGCTAACTCACCAGATTAGTTCCTGTTTCAACTGGCCTATGATGCCTGTGATTTCATGATGTTTACCAGTGTGTGAATTCTCACAGGCAGCCTCTCAATTATATGGAAAACATGTCTTCAGTATGTCTTCAAACTGCAACATTCCTTAGCAAAAATGTTTGAAGCTGAGTAAGAAACTAGTTCAAAACACTTTAGTTCTATACCTGATGACGATTTTGTTCCATACTTTGACCATAATTTCTAGCCTGCCTGGAAAACAGAACTTTGGTGTTAGCTAAAATGCATAACTTTCAACTGTTATAGCAAATATTAATCATTTGTTGGCCTTATTAAATTGGTGTTTAAAAAATCGGTTTTCTAGGAATCTTAAGCCTTATGCTTGTAGGGGAATTCAGAAGCTTTTTCAATATCCGTATCTTATGTAAACTAAAAATTTCATATATATATTCCTAGTTGTTCCATCCCTCAAGGCAAGCTGGTAGCAAAACTTATAACCCGTAGCACTTGCACAGCACTGCCTTCTGCATTGCAGATTCTAACAAGTATTTTGAATTCCTGTTTTTACTTAAACGTCGCTAAGGTAGCTGAAGCTGTACTTAGATTGTTTTCCATATACATACAGGATGGAGGTATAGCTTTCAAAGAAAATGTAAAATATAAACAAGTTTGAATTCATAGACAGTGGATACTTGATACTCAGTTATACACTTTCATTGTAGAGTTTCATTTTTAGTTTAACACTAATTGCACGGTCAATATGCTGAGATCAAGCAGCCTCAGAGACCCGAACAGAACTTGGAAATTGGAGTAGTAGTGCTGAGATGTCTGGTCTCATTGAACTTGGCATGCCTGATTGGAGCAGTGGACCTGCATCACCACAGAACTGAGTACTAATCAATTTATTTGACCAATAAACTTCACACTCTGCAGACTGCAGCATAGCCTTACCCCTAAGAAATGAAACGCACCCCAGCTAAAACATCTTGATTAAACTTTGTGTCCAGCAAGTTTGTGGCTTCTAATATATTTAACTTGGTTTTGGTGTGCTTTCCCTAATGTGGTAAGGCTGGTATAGATTCTCACTGAGGTATCTGCTTGGTGACTGCAATCTTAGTCTTAGGGAAAAAATACATCAGTGTGGGAAAAGTACTGTGTTATGGGGTTGGTGATTCCTAATGCTTGGTCTGTGAAGAGATTACAATGTGCTAGTGGTTGGGTAGGGATTTCTAGGTTCTGGCTATGACAAAGTTTTGTGATAAAGATTGGCCTGAATCTAGATTTCTGCAACTGTTCTAAGTGCACTTCCATGCAATTCTGACATTCATAGGTATTACAGTTTTGCACCTACATAAAATCTGCTTGATCTTTGGGGAATGAAAAAAAAAAAAAAGGATGATGACCTGTTTAATTTACTGTGAACACGTTAATTTATCCTGAAAACTTGTAACTCAATGCCAAAACAGGTGATTCTAAACGATAGTTGAAACCAATTTACTAAGCCTGATATCAGCAAGTGGTCTGTGTTAACTTACCTATTTTTTATGTCTTAAAATGAGTCTTGTCCTTAAAAAGCTTGTCCATTATGACTACTCATGGAAGAAAGTCATGTGGAATGGAACAAAATTTACTGAACCGGTAAGTAAAACCTATATTTTTCTATTAGTTCCATTGTTTCAACTCTTCTGACGCTTATGGACAGCATAGATAACAGAGGGGAGATTGTGGTAATCGGAGCTACCAACAGACTGGATTCTATAGATCCTGCTTTACGAAGACCAGGACGCTTTGACAGAGAGTTCCTCTTCAAATTGCTAAATACAGAGGTGAGAACTTAAATTCAACATTAGTGCTACCATGGCAAAGTCCAACTTTATAGGGAAAAAAAATGACAACTTGAACAAAAGAGTGATATGTGGAGACACTGCCTTGTTCCATGGAGGGCAAATCTGGTACTGGATATATATGGTCAGGATGATACCACCAAGTAGTTAGTTCTATAACCAAACCTTTCATTTCCAAAGTTGTACCTGTTTACTTAATTATTTAGTCCACTTGGGCGCTTTCATCATGAAGTTGTGTTTTTGGTCTCAATCCTTCACTTATGAATGAATAGGGGACGTGTTTGCATTTGATTGTGTCCCGGATCAGTGATAGTAGTTTGAGTCATAATTTTGTCTTTTTTTTTTCTTACTAGGAAATTAAGAAAGAAATCTCAGCCTTCTGGTCCGACACGTAGTCTTCAACATACTTTTTACTCTCCAGAGGCTTTTGTTGCACACTGTTCTGTTATTTGTAAGCAATTTAGTAAATAGTATCTCATATAGGTATATAAAATGTAATATATACGTATTTTAAGATATTTTAAATAAATTTGTTTATTTGACCTTTCTTAAATATATTTAAGATCTTTTATTTGATATTTTTGTTCTATATATGTAGCTCTCTATTTATTATCCTATATATATATAGGATAATAGAGAAGTGAGAAACAAAGGAAAGAAACCAAAGGCACCTTCCCCCCCATCCACCCTCTTCCACCTCCTCCCCCCGAGCGGGGGGGGGGTCCCATTGGACCGCGCGGCCCGCCCCTCGCCGGGGTCCCCGCGATCCGATTCGTGGAGGAGCCTCCTGCGGTCCCGCCCCGTCGGCCCTTCTGTGGTCACGCCTCTCCGCTGTCAATCACAGCCGGACCCGATTCTGAGTGGGCAGCGGCGCGGGGCGCATTGTGGGGGCCGGAGCAGAGCGGTCGCCATGGAGACGGGGCCTGGTCCCGCTCTGCGAGCCTGACCCCCGGCCCCTGACCTCTTCTTGACCTTTACCAGTGACCCCGGCCCCAAAATGAGACCCCCCAAGGCGTCCCCATTGACTCCCCAGTCAGTAGGATTGTAAAGTACGAATGTTTATTCAGCGCAGGGCAGAGCGGGGGATAGTCCCACCAAAGACGTGCGCACCCGACGTGGCAACTTGCCTTGCTTATCTGCAGCAAAGAGTTACGTAGGCCTGAAGTTTCACAACGCGCCCGTACCTATTCATAGCCTGTCCCCGCTTCGTCTTAAAATGAGTCCCAAGCAGTCATTGCTGGAAACTCCTCCCATCTGCGCTTGCGCAGTGTGTCTTGGTGGTGGTCGTCGGGGGTCGTGGGGATGAAGGTTGGTGACTCTTCCTCGTCACTGCTCCTTGACCTCTTGTCTCTGCGCAGACTCAGTTGCTCCTTGGCTCTTGTCCATCCGCAGGACCAGTTTCTGCCAGTTTCTTAAGACAGGCTCCCAGTCTTCGTGGGAGACTGACCTTGGGAAGGGGCCCACGGCTTCTCGCTTTAGGTAATTTGCACGGGACAGGGCAGCAGGAGCACGAGGCTGCGGAGCAGTCCCCGAGCATAGCCCGCGTCTTCACACAGCGCCGAGCCATTTCTGTGAGATTGCCTCTTCTCTACCCTCAGCCCGCAGGATGGGGGAGAGACGACCACCCAGTAGCCCCATGCTGGCCTGGGTGGAGGCCGAGGCTCGTCAGGAGAACACAGCTCCCAGTGAACACCATGAGCACGTCATGGAGCTGCTGTTGAACGGTGAGCGAGGGCTCCCGTCAGGGGGAGCAGGGCTGGGGCTAGGGAGCGGGGGGGCCAGCAAGAGCACCCTGCTCAGCGTCAGGACCAGCATGGCAGCCCAGCCCCCGGACACCCCCAGGGAGGTTGTGCCAGGGGAGCAAGCACGGGGCTGGAGGGAGGCCAGAGCTCCTTCCTCTCCTCCCTCCTGCCTTTGGCCACCCTCTACAACCCTCCTTCTTCTCCTGCCTTCTTAGAAGCTGACAGCTTATGTAATACACAATAAATGTTTGTTCATTGTCTTTTGTATTATAAAAACAAGGAGTTCCGTTTGAGGAGCGGGAGTTGCAAAAGCTCCCTGCTGAAGTAAGGAGCTGTATAATACTTGGCTAGACACTATGAAAATTCTTTTGCTTAATGTAACAAAAAAGAGAAGGCCCTCCCCTTCTCTCCTTCTGCATCTCAGCTGCCTCTTTTGTTCAAAGACACTGTTGCAAAGCTCATGTAACCACCTCCTGATAAGTTGCTAAACTAGTGCATCAACATCCTGCCTTCCTGTCTCACGCTGGGCCAACATGACCAAAAAAAACAAAAAACAAGTTGAACCACAATGCCGAGGAAGACTATGGCCTTCATCTTCACAACCACCAGAGGGACAGAGACGACCCCCTAGCAACAGTGCGCGCAGTCGCAGAATATACCAGATGTGCTGCGTAATCCCGGAATTACCAAAATATAAAAAGGGACCCTGGCGGGGGTGAGGTGCGCGCCGTTGGCAGAGCCGAGACTCCCCGGCCGCCCAGCGCTGTTTTGCTTGCTGTTGCTTACTCAATAAATTCCTTTCTATTATTAATGCAATGCTCTCTGAAAATTAATTAAGGGGGCAACTTCTACAACCCTCCTTCTTCTCCTGCCTTCTTAGAAGCTGACAGCTTAGCTGTCTACAAGAAAGAAGCGGAGAGCTTGCACAGCATTCTGTCCTTCGTCAGCAGCACACAACGGGTAGGTGTGGCCTTGCCATGGTGGCTGTGCCTGTGTCTCCTGAGGGTCGCGCAGCTCTGCTGCCAGGATGCTGGCGGGCTGCTGGCGAGGCAGAGCTGCCGCCCTCCAGGAGCCCCGCACAGCCCTGAGCCCCTCGAGGCTTTGGTCCTGCTGCCGGCCATGGGTCTCCCCTCTCACACTCCCCGTTGTTCTCTCTGCCACCCGGCTGCCAGGATAAAGACCTGAAGATGAAGTTCCTAAGGAGCATCATCAGCGTGTGCAGAACCGCCAGAAACTGCGGCCTGTGGAGCGGCCTCGATGCCTTCTGCAAGAAATACCAGCTGGCAGAGCATATTAAGGTGAGGGGACACCCCCTGGTGGCTCTGGGAGGGGTGCAAGGGCAGGCTGTGGGGACGGGACTCTCAAGGGCTTTGGCGGGGGCAAGCGCTGCGTGGACACTCAGCTGCCCCTGACGGCCTTGGGGCCATTGAGAAGCCCCGTCAGCAGCAGGGAGGTGGCAGGGCGGCCCTCTGGGTGCCGCAGCTGGCTGGGGGCACTGGGGCTCCACCGGCCCTTCTGACCTGGACCAGCTCTGCTGGTGCTGCCGAGCTGTGCCACCCGATGCCATCCCGGTTGTGCTCTGCAGGTGCTGCTGGAAGAGGAGTGTTGCCTTCAGGGGGCAGTGGCGACCTGGTTCAGGAACGGCACGGCGACCAACCCCAGGCCGCTCGGTCCATCAGCTCACAGACACCAACGTGCTGGATGGCAAATGGCGTTTATTGTCGAGTCACATGGGGTTATATACCCGAGGCCCATAGCGCCTCTTCCGCTTGCTTACATCACAGCCCACACGCTACTGTCCATCAAGGGACGGGCTCCACCTTTCCGTACAGCGCGACATCTTCCGGCCGCCAGACCCTAACTACCCACATTTCCCCCCTCCCTATGCACAACCAAATTAGCTAAAATATAACAATCTTAAGACGTAGACATCATAACTTAAATAAAAAACATAAGGCACAATAACCAGGAGAAAACTAGGAGGTAACTGGTAACCCTGAGTAAATACACTCTTAAAGTAGTTGTTGGTGTTCTACCAACATAATGTAAACTTTCTCTAACCAGCTTTTAACAAACAACACAAGCTTATTTAGTATACAAGGTCCAAAGATAAGATCATACAAAGGCATCACAGCCCCCCACCCACGGAGGCCGCTTTGCTGTCGTCTGGATTCTGCCAGTGTGGAACTCTCAGGCTTAGACAGGACGCTTGCTGACTTATTGTCTTCTCTTGTCACCAGGGTATACAGATTACGGGGGTGTCCGATGATCCGTTCCTGTGAACAGAAACTCAGTTTTCATTAGTTTTATTCTGAGTCACGGTCGGGTCACTGCACCAAACTGGCGCCAGTGCCCGATCCACTGTGATCTGGCAGATAGGCGAGTTGATCATTCCTTGAGGCAGCATTTTCCACTGGAAGTTGGGGCAAGCGCTGCGTGGACACTCAGCTGCCCCTGACGGCCTTGGGGCCATTGAGAAGCCCCGTCAGCAGCAGGGAGGTGGCAGGACGGCCCTCTGGTGCCACAGCTGGCTGGGGGCACTGGGGCTCCACCGGCCCTTCTGACCTGGACCAGCTCTGCTGGCGCTGCCGAGCTGTGCCGCCCGATGCCCGGTGCCATCCCGGTTGTGCTCTGCAGGTGCTGCTGGAAGACGAGCCCTTGGACGTTCTGCACACAGCGGTGCAGCAGCAAGCCATGCTTGCACTTGGCCACTTGAGGTACATGCCCAGCCCCTGCTCTGGCCCTGGGCCTGGCTTCCAGGCTTCCCCTGTCTAGGCAGCAGCCTGGCAGTGCCGGCCGCGGAGCCGCTGCTCGCCAAGCCTCAGGGCTTCTGGAAGGTGGAAGGCAGCCCCCATGGCAGGGACCGAGGCCCCGCAGTGCTGCGTCCTCCTCCCTGAGGCCCTGCTCCGTGACAACGAGGCCCCTTGCTTTCTTTGCAGCTATGTCAAGTCAGTGCTGGAGGGCAAGAAGAAGAGCATCCTGCTCGTGTGCTTCAATAGCATCTTCTTGCTTCCTTCACACGAGCATTTGGAGGGCCCGAGCCGTATCAGCTACTTGGAGGTATGCTCTGGGAGAGCTCTTGGAACACCCATCCCACTGGGTTGATCCCTGGCTGCTCTGTGCTGAGACCTGTGCAGATCCTGGCAGAAGGAGAGGGACTGGAGATCCACTGCCACCTCTTTGTTGTCCTTGCAGACCCTGGATGCCATGGACCACATGCTGAAGCTCTTCATCAGAAATTCTCCTGTCTCCGGCTTCTGGGAGCTGCAGGACATCTTGCAGGTCTGCCACTTGCCAAGAGCAGTGTTCCCAGGGGCGCTTCCTCACCCGGAGGGAATTCAGCATCCACTCCGGAATGGGCAGGCCCTACTGCAGTGCCACGCACAGGCAGCACAGGGCAGGAAGGGTGCCCGCCTCCCTTGGGGGAACCGGGGGCCGCCCACTGAGGTCTTCTGGCAGCCCCGTATCCCCTGGCTGCAGACCTTTCCCCTCCACAGACTCCTCCTGTGTCGGAGAAAAGCCTTGCCCGTGGCGCTCCTGGGCTTCCTTTGCGTCAACGTAGCAGCAGGAATTGGACCCCTCTTCCGAGGCACTGCACTGGTCACCACTGGTGCTGCTGCTGTCCACCTGCCTCCCTGTCCGCGGTGCTTTCCTCCCGAGATCGGAGCGCTGCGGGAGCCCAGCACTGATGCTCCTGCTTTAGCGGGCATCAGCTCCCAGGGCAGACCAGCACTTTCTCCCCTCACAGATTCTGCTGCCCTTTGCCAACTCCCCCAGCGAAGCTATTTGCGAGAGGGCCGTGGGGAGGGCCGCGAAGCTGACCAGCTGGCTAGCCACAAGCTTCTCACCGGAGGTAAGGAGCCACGCACCCCTCCAGCCAGCCCACCTCCCCTTCCCCGCAGACCACATCAGCCTGCAGCTCAGGGGTGCTGCCGAGGCAAGCCCGGCTACAGACCCTCAGCTAGGGCTCAGCCCTGAAGCAAGGGCCTTCAGCCCTCCTTTGCCCATGGACCCCGAGTGGGGGATCTTCCCAGTCCCTGAGAGCACTCTCGGGAGCCAGCTCTGCCCCCCGTCCTGTGCAGGCCTCAAGCGCCCAGGGAGCACGGTGGGAGAGCAGGCATGGCCAAGGCTGCTGACTCACCTGGGACCCAGCCCTGGGCACACTCTTGGCTCCAGGACTTTGGCCCCAGCTGCCTCCCACAGCACTTCCCTCCTGTCTCCCTCGCCCAGGACCACAGCGCCGATGGAGGACCCACGAACGGATGCACAGAGTGCAATGTGCCGCTCCTGGGACAGTTGGTGGGATGGCTCCTCCTTTGCCACACTCGCGAGAATAGGCAGCTACAATGGGAGGCTTTGGAAGCTCTTCATTACGTCTTCCAATTCATCCAGAAAAACAGTAAGAGAAGCTGTGTTGGGCTTCCTTCCCCTCCAGACACAGGCACTGCCTGAGGCACTTGCTTCTTTTCCTAAGTAGTGCCATGGAGCGCTCTTGTGGAGACCTCTAGAGCGGTCTTCCTAGAGAGAGGATCCCTGTATGTACCCCTCGTATCCCTGCACTACAGCGCTCCAGCCCTTCGAGCCACCCCCCACACCTCAGTTAGGCCAAGAGCGTTTTAGTTGTGTGATTGCACGCAGGGCTCTCGTTCCTTTGCGTGTCCCAGGCTGGGAGCATTTGCATGCGTACCCCTGAGGCACACGTCACCCCTTGCTCTCTTGCCATCTCCGTTGCTCCCATCAGCTGTCTGCCTTTGCTTTCCATCTCTGTCCAACACTGCCTCCCTGGGCTCTGCAGCATCTCCGCCCTCCTCAGCCATTCCTACTCAAAAGCTCTTTTCGCCACTTGGTAAGCCTCCTAACAAAAGTGGCTTGTCCTTGTGAATCTTCTTCTTTTTGTCCCCCTCCGCTGCCGTGTTTAGGAAGAACAGCACCAGAAGCTAGTCAACAGCCTCAAGGGAAAGCCGAGGCCGTACCGTGGCTTCCTTCGCCCACTACCACGGACATTGCCACGGTAATGACTTCCTCCCTTCCTGGCACACTTGTCCCAGCAGCAGCAGGAGACTTGTGGGAACACAGGGCTCCGGCATCAGTGCGGCTGGTGTGGCCTCGCTGTTCTGGCCCGCGCGGTCCTGCTGTCCCTGAGTAGGACCTCTCCAGAGGCGGTACTCCAGCCTCACAGCAGCAGTTTCTCCTGGCCCTCCTGGCCACCAGCAAGCCCCACATATCTCCAGGGCCAGCACCCTGGGCCCGTGCCTCCAACCCTGGTCCCTCACCCCGAGGGCTCTTCTCAGCCCCCACCACGCAGGGACTGCAGCCCCTGCTTCCTGCTTTCCCGTGGGCACTGCTGCCAGCACGGCCAGGCATCTGTCTCCAGAGCTGCTCTCACCGCTCAGTTCTGCAGCACCATCGGGGCACTTGCTGCAACGTGTCTTACGTCCCTTCCTCCTTGCGGAACTTTGGAAAATACCTCCAGCAGTCTCAGAGGACAGACGTCATCCTCAAGGTCATTGAAGCCCTGAGAGACTCCAACATATACGACAAGCAGGAGGCCAGCGGTGTGCTGGATATGGCCATCGAAGACCCTGCCTCCTGGCTGACCGATGTAAGTGGCCTGTAGTTGGATTGCCCTGCTCGTTAGCCCATGTCAGGCCCCGCTTCCTCCCTGCCACGTCCAGCCCTCTCAGGCACCTCAGGGATAAAAGGTTAGGATTTGTTTACTAAAATGCGCTCCTGATTGACAGGACGCCCGCCCTTGCAATCGCGAATAAAATAGCTTCACAGAAGATCCTGTCTGAAGAAAGTTATTTGAGATTTTCCTCACACCACCAAAGTCATGCGCACCTCATGCGGCAACTTGCCTTGCTTATCTGCAGCAAAGAGTTACGTAGGCCTGAAGTTTCACAACGCGCCCGTACCTATTCATAGCCTGTCCCCGCTTCGTCTTAAAATGAGTCCCAAGCAGTCATTGCTGGAAACTCCTCCCATCTGCGCTTGCGCAGTGTGTCTTGGTGGTGGTCGTCGGGGGTCGTGGGGATGAAGGTTGGTGACTCTTCCTCGTCACTGCTCCTTGACCTCTTGTCTCTGCGCAGACTCAGTTGCTCCTTGGCTCTTGTCCATCCGCAGGACCAGTTTCTGCCAGTTTCTTAAGACAGGCTCCCAGTCTTCGTGGGAGACTGACCTTGGGAAGGGGCCCACGGCTTCTCGCTTTAGGTAATTTGCACGGGACAGGGCAGGAGCACGAGGCTGCGGAGCAGTCCCCGAGCATAGCCCGCGTCTTCACTCAGCGCCGAGCCATTTCTGTGAGATTGCCTCTTCTCTACCCTCAGCCCGCAGGATGGGGGAGAGACGACCACCCAGTAGCCCCATGCTGGCCTGGGTGGAGGCCGAGGCTCGTCAGGAGAACACAGCTCCCAGTGAACACCATGAGCACGTCATGGAGCTGCTGTTGAACGGTGAGCGAGGGCTCCCGTCAGGGGGAGCAGGGCTGGGGCTAGGGAGCGGGGGGGCCAGCAAGAGCACCCTGCTCAGCGTCAGGACCAGCATGGCAGCCCAGCCCCCGGACACCCCCAGGGAGGTTGTGCCAGGGGAGCAAGCACGGGGCTGGAGGGAGGCCAGAGCTCCTTCCTCTCCTCCCTCCTGCCTTTGGCCACCCTCTGCAACCCTCCTTCTTCTCCTGCCTTCTTAGAAGCTGACAAGTTAGCTGTCTACAAGAAAGAAGCGGAGAGCTTGCACAGCATTCTGTCCTTCGTCAGCAGCACACAACGGGTAGGTGTGGCCTTGCCATGGTGGCTGTGCCTGTGTCTCCTGAGGGTCGCGCAGCTCTGCTGCCAGGATGCTGGCGGGCTGCTGGCGAGGCAGAGCTGCTGCCCTCCAGGAGCCCCGCACAGCCCTGAGCCCCTCGAGGTTTTGGTCCTGCTGCCGGCCATGGGTCTCCCCTCTCACACTCCCCGTTGTTCTCTCTGCCACCCGGCTGCCAGGATAAAGACCTGAAGATGAAGTTCCTAAGGAGCATCATCAGCGTGTGCAGAACTGCCAGAAACTGCGGCCTGTGGTTCGGTCTTGATGCCTTCTGCAACAAATACCAGCTGATATTTGTTTTTGGTATTTGTGAGCAACTTTGTTTGTCACAGGGGGACTACCCCCGTGCCGCCCAGCGCTGAATAAACACACCTACTTTACAGTCTTATGGATTGTGGAGTCCGTTTTCCACAAGCCACCGCTCCTAAGCCATTCCCCACCACACCACCTAAAACCCTTATAGCTGCCTACTATGGTAGAGGCTGGAATGCTCAGCACACCATGCAAAGGATTCCCCGGCCCTGCACGTGTTGTTGGAGTTTTAATGGAATGCAGGCGTTTGAAGGTTTTGTGCCTCTCCCTGGCTTAGGAGAGACAGCAGCACAGTGCCCGCCGGCACCAGCTCGATGTCAGCTGCTCCCTTGGACGTGTCAGGATGAAGATGGTCTGAGTGGCCAGAGACACAACACTTTCCTCCTCGTCATTCTGCAAGGGCTGGAGGACTGCAATGGAGAGCAACAGAGCAGAAATGAAACCCACCTGTCTGCAGAGACTGTGGGCAGAGCCTGCCACCCCTCCACCCATCACTTCCCGCAAAGACAAGGAGGGACCGAGGGGTTAGAGTCAGAGAATCATTAACTATCCTGTGTTGGAAGGGATCACTGAGCCCAACTCCTGACTGCACACTGGACGGCACAGGACTTAACACCACATATCCAACAGCTTTGTCCAAATGCTTCTTGAACACCCACGAGCTTGGGCACCATGCCTGCTTGCCTGGGGAGCCTGCTTCAGTGCCCAACCACCCTCTCAGGGAGGAACTTTTCCCCAAAATCTGATCTGAACATCCCCTGACCCGGCTTTAAGCCACTCCCTCGCCTCCTATCACCGGTCGCCTGAGAGGAGAGCTCGGTGCCTCCCTGTCTGCTCCCCGTCACAAGGAAGTTGTAGACAGACGTGTTTTGCTGTTAACATACTCCAGAAAAGCCCTTTCTCTTAGCCACCACAGTACTGGCCACCTTCAACCCCAGCCGAGCTTTTGGCCATACAAACTTTCTCCCTTCCCTCTGAAAAAGGTGAATGCCCCCTGCCCCACCGGTCGTGGACCCACACCCCGCTGCCCTCACTCACTGCTGCAGATTTCATGGATCTTCCTCTCGCTCTGGTCCTTGCAGTGCTGCGCGGCAAGACCTAGGCACAAAGCTGCTGTCAGAAGCCTGCAAGGCGCCCCCCAGGCCCACTTGCATGGGGACCCAGTCCCCGGGGGAGACTCTAGGGACACTGGGGCTGGCAAAGGCTGACAAAAGAGGGACCCTGGAGGCTGTGGCTCACCGATGAATCTGACGGCTGCCTCCCGCAAGGCGACCTGAGTGTGCTGCAGGTACGGCAGGCTCTGCTGCAGGTATTTCTCCACCTTTCTCTTGTCCTGCACGAGCTGGAGAGAGCGCAAGGTTATGGGGCTTGCAGACCCTGCCCAGCTGGACAGACCACCCCCTCCTGCCAACACCCCCCCTTCCCCTCAGGCCATTCCCATCTCCCAGCCACGAGCCCTGTGGGGCTGGGGTTTTGAGGTATGGAGAGAGCTGTTGTCTTTACCAAGCACTCTGCGATCTTCCAGGTCTGCTCTGTCTGCGCCAGGTGCTTGAGTTTTTCCTTCTTCAGGAAGTTTGCAGCGGTGACAAGGGCTTCCAGGGAGGCCTGCAGAGCAGCAGAGGCTGAGATGGCACCAGAGCCCAGGGAAGGGGACCTGGCAGCCCCCACCTCTTGGCAGGGCTGCAGGCCTTTCCCAGCCCACGGTGGGATAATGCAGTGGGGGGTGAGTGTGAACTGCGTTTGGCATAAGGAAGGAGGGGAGCTGTGCCCCCATTCTCCGTGACGCAGGTGGCTGCACCCCGAGGGGACGCACGTGCCAAGTGCCCGGTTGCCTTCAGCCCTGTCGCCGGATGCCCAGGCAACCCCTGTGGTGTCAGTCTGCTAGTCCCTCTAGTCAGGTATGCCATACGCACCTTGGCCACGCTCTGGGTCTGGTCACTCAGGTGAAAAAAGAGTGGGAGCAGGCTCCTCTGCACGACCTTCTTCAGCTGCCTCTTGTGGCACCACAACGCAGTCTGCATCACTTTGTTGTAGAGGCAGATGGAGAGCTCTTGCAGCTGGCTGCACTCCTGGTAGGAGGAAGAGAGGAAGACTTCAGCAAGAGCTGCTCCCTGCCCGTGGTGAGCAGGGGCGTTAGGGTGGCTGACGTGAACGGAGGTGCTACAGAATCAGAGTGTGCTCAAAGGAGCTGTGGCCAGATCTGTAGCCACAGTGAAAGGACGCAGCCCCACTAGAGGGAACGTAAGAGGCCTCCTTCACGGGGGGCAGCTGTCATGAGAGTGCCCATTTGTGGGCTCAGGTCCCACAGCAGCCTTACATCGTTAAACAGTGGCAGGATGTCCCCAGCCACTTGCAGAGCGATGGAGCTGGCCTGCTTCCTCTTCATGTGATCCATCACGTTTCCGATGAGAAGCAGAGCCTTCATCTTGGTGTCAGCCCTGGCAACCTGCAGGCCCTGAATGATGCCTGGCAGCAGCACGGGAAGTTTTCTTGCCTGGAGGAAGGACAGAGTTTCCGTTTGGTGAAACGATGAAAGGCCACCCTGGGCAGAAGCCTGTGGTGCCAGAGCACCAGGCTGCCATCTTGCTCGCGCAGAGGCAGCACAACGAAAAGGAGGGCAGCTGAGCAAAGACTCTGTGCCCCCTTTCAGACCCACCCCAAAAGGTACATGGCATGCATGGAAAGCTCCCCAGAGAGCCGCTGGGCCCCTCCATGGCCAGCTCATTTCTTGGCCATTTCTTCTGCGCCACAGAGCTGTGGGCAGAGCAGAGCCCTCCCAGCTGGCTGGGAGCAGGCCATGATACCTTCAGGACAAAGGCCCACCGGCCTTCACAGAAGTGTGCCCTGCTCACCGTGACAGGTGTCTCTGATGCTCGGAGGAGAGCGCTGAGCACCAGCGAGTACGTCACTCGGTTGGGATGCTTCAAGAGCCTCTGGAGATGGCGCAGGGCCCCCGAGTCGTCTTCTCCAGCATCTGGGTGGGCCAGCAGCTGAAAGGAACACAGCATTGAGAGACTGTCGGAGGCTGCAGGCAGCTCCCGGCTCTCCCGGCGCCTCAGGCCAGGGGCCCTGGGGCCAGGCAGCCTGTCCTGGGGCAGCTGTGGCTGTGGAGGGCCGCAGGGCCCTTGAGTGCCCTGTGCCTGGCAGCACCCAGCAGCCTTTCTTTGCTTGCTGCTCCCGCACGGACGGCCTGGAGGAGCTGCCAGTTTGGGGGTAGATGGGCAGAGGCACACACACGGCCCTGAAGAGGAGCAAGGCCTCGTCCAGTAACTCACCGCCAAGTGAGGGATGCAGTTGTCCTCTGAGATGAAGCCCGGGAGCCTGCGCAGCTTCCACTCCTGGAGCACGCTAAGTGTCTCCCTCAGGACATTCTCCATCGTTTGGTTCTGGGAGAACATGGTTTCCCACATGGCCAGGGCAGCGCTGCAAGGACGGAGCACTCAGTCAGCAGGGCACACTCCGCCCCAGCGCCGTGGCCTGCACAGGCCCCGCAGGCCCCAGGCTGTCCTGCAGCCCTGGCCCTGCTGCCCCCCTCCCTTGGGGTGCCCTGGGAGCCTTGTCCAGGCAAGCAGGAGAGGGCAGAGATGACGTTCCCTGTGGTGGCAGGGATCCTGGCTGGCTTGCTCAGCTCTGGCTGCCCTGGCTGTGGCCAAGGAACCACGGCTGGCAAGCATGGCGGCGTGGAGGGCCCTGCTCTGGAAACGCAGCGTGCAGTTTGCTGTGGATGTGTCAGGCGGATGTGTCCTGTCCCCTCCCCTCCCATACAAGAAGCCCTGAAGGTTGGCATGCCTGTCAGATGATGGCGAGATCTGCAGCAGGGTGCTGGCCACCTCCCTTGGCCGCTGGTTGGCCAGCCAGAGGATGAGGATGTCCACGCTGCGCCGGGCTGATGCCGTGTTGATGCACTCCACGTGTCTGTAGATGCACCTCACGATCTCTGGCACCTGGAGAGGAAAAAGTGGAGTGCAGACGTATTTTCAGCCACTACTCACACAACTGCCCTTCCCATCGCTCTGGGATGGCTTCCAGGGATTGCCTGAGGTGCCTGAGAGGGCTGGACGTGGCAGGGAGGAAGCGGGGCCTGACATGGGCTAACGGGCAGGGCAATCCAACTACAGGCCACTTACATCGGTCAGCCAGGAGGCAGGGTCTTCGATGGCCATATCCAGCACACCGCTGGCCTCCTGCTTGTCGTATATGTTGGAGTCTCTCAGGGCTTCAATGACCTGGAGGATGATGTCTGTCCTCTGAGACTGCTGGAGGTATTTTCCAAAGTTCTGCAAGGAGGAAGGGACGTAAGACACGTTGCAGCAAGTGCCCCGATGGTGCTGCAGAACTGAGCGGAGAGAGCAGCTCTGGAGACAGATGCCTGACCGTGCTGGCAGCAGCGCCCACGGGAAAGCAGGAAGCAGGGGCTGCAGTCCCTGCGTGGTGGGGGCTGAGAAGAGCCCTTGGGGTGAGGGACCAGGGTTGGAGGCACAGGCCCAGGGTGCTGGCCCTGCAGATATGTGGGGCTTGCCGGTGGCCAGGAGGGCCAGGAGGAGCTGCTGCTGTGAGGCTGGAGTACCGCCTCTGGAGAGGTCCTACTCAGGGACAGCAGGACCGCGCGGGCCAGAACAGCGAGGCCACACCAGCCGCACTGATGCCGGAGCCCTGTGTTCCCACAAGTCTCCTGCTGCTGCTGGGACAAGTGCGCCAGGAAGGGAGGAAGTCATTACCGTGGCAATGTCCGTGGTAGTGGGCGAAGGAAGCCTCGGTATGGCCTCAGCTTTCCCCTGAGGCTGTTGATTATCTTCTGGTGCTGTTCTTCCTAAACACGGCAGCGGAGGGGGACAAAAAGAAGAAGATTCACAAGGACAAGCCACTTTTGTTAGGAGGCTTACCAAGTGGCGAAAAGAGCTTTTGAGTAGGAATGGCTGAGGAGGGCGGAGATGCTGCAGAGCCCAGGGAGGCAGTGTTGGACAGAGATGGAAAGCAAAGGCAGACAGCTGATGGGAGCAACGGAGATGGCAAGAGAGCAAGGGGTGACGTGTGCCTCAGGGGTACGCATGCAAATGCTCCCAGCCTGGGACACGCAAAGGAACGAGAGCCCTGCGTGCAATCACACAACTAAAACGCTCTTGGCCTAACTGAGGTGTGGGGGGTGGCTCGAAGGGCTGGAGCGCTGTAGTGCAGGGATACGAGGGGTACATACAGGGATCCTCTCTCTAGGAAGACCGCTCTAGAGGTCTCCACAAGAGCGCTCCATGGCACTACTTAGGAAAAGAAGCAAGTGCCTCAGGCAGTGCCTGTGTCTGGAGGGGAAGGAAGCCCAACACAGCTTCTCTTACTGTTTTTCTGGATGAATTGGAAGAGGTAATGAAGAGCTTCCAAAGCCTCCCATTGTAGCTGCCTATTCTCGCGAGTGTGGCAAAGGAGGAGACATCCCACCAACTGTCCCAGGAGCGGCACATTGCACTCAGTGTATCCTCCATCAGCGCTGTGGTCCTGGGCAAGAGAGAGAGGAGGGAAGTGCTGTGGGAGGCAGCTGGGGCCAAAGTCCTGGAGCCAAGAGTGTGCCCAGGGCTGGGTCCCAGGTGAGTCAGCAGCCTTGGCCATGCCTGCTCTCCCACCGTGCTCCCTGGGCGCTTGAGGCCTGCACAGGACGGGGGGCAGAGCTGGCTCCCGAGAGTGCTCTCAGGGACTGGGAAGATCCCCCACTCGGGGTCCATGGGCAAAGGAGGGCTGAAGGCCCTTGCTTCAGGGCTGAGCCCTAGCTGAGGGTCTGTAGCCGGGCTTGCCTCGGCAGCACCCCTGAGCTGCAGGCTGATGTGGTCTGCGGGGAAGGGGAGGTGGGCTGGCTGGAGGGGTGCGTGGCTCCTTACCTCCGGTGAGAAGCTTGTGGCTAGCCAGCTGGTCAGCTTCGCGGCCCTCCCCACGGCCCTCTCGCAAATAGCTTCGCTGGGGGAGTTGGCAAAGGGCAGCAGAATCTGTGAGGGGAGAAAGTGCTGGTCTGCCCTGGGAGCTGATGCCCGCTAAAGCAGGAGCATCAGTGCTGGGCTCCCGCAGCGCTCCGATCTCGGGAGGAAAGCACCGCGGACAGGGAGGCAGGTGGACAGCAGCAGCACCAGTGGTGACCAGTGCAGTGCCTCGGAAGAGGGGTCCAATTCCTGCCGCTGCGTTGACGCAAAGGAAGCCCAGGAGCGCCATGGGCAAGGCTTTTCTCCGACACAGGAGGAGTCTGTGGAGGGGAAAGGTCTGCAGCCAGGGGATACGGGGCTGCCAGAAGACCTCAGTGGGCAGCCCCCGGTTCCCCCAAGGGAGGCGGGCACCTTTCTTGCCCTGTGCTGCCTGTGCGTGGCACTGCAGTAGGGCCTGCCCGTTCCGGAGTGGATGCTGAATTCCCTCCGGGTGAGGAAGCGCCCCTGGGAACCCCGCTCTTGGCAAGTGGCAGACCTGCAAGATGTCCTGCAGCTCCCAGAAGCCGGAGACAGGAGAATTTCTGATGAATAGCTCCAGCATGCGGTCCATGGCATCCAGGGTCTGCAAGGACAACAAAGGGGTGGCAGTGGATCTCCAGTCCCTCTCCCTCTGCCAGGATCTGCACAGATCTCAGCACAGAGCAGCCAGGGATCAACCCAGAGGGATGGGTGTTCCAAGAGCTCTCCCAGAACATACCTCCAAGTAGCTAATACGGCTCGGGCCCTCCAAATGCTCGTGTGAAGGAAGCAAGAAGATGCTATTAAAGCACACGAGCAGGATGCTCTTCTTCTTGCCCTCCAGCACTGACTTGACATAGCTGCAAAGAAAGCAAGGGGCCTCGTTGTCACGTTGTCACAGAGCAGGGCCTCAGGGCCTCAGGGAGGAGGACGCAGCACTGCGGGGCCTCGGTCCCTGCCATGGGGGCTGCCTTCCACCTTCCAGAAGCCCCGAGGCTTGGCGAGCAGCGGCCCCGTGGCCGGCACTGCCAGGCTGCTGCCTAGACAGGGGAAGCCTGGAAGCCAGGCCCAGGGCCAGAGCAGGGGCTGGGCACGTACCTCAAGTGGCCAAGTGCAAGCATGGCTTGCTGCTGCACCGCTGTGTGCAGAACGTCCAAGGGCTCGTCTTCCAGCAGCACCTGCAGAGCACAACCGGGATGGCACCGGGCATCGGGCGGCACAGCTCGGCAGCGCCAGCAGAGCTGGTCCAGGTCAGAAGGGCCGGTGGAGCCCCAGTGCCCCCAGCCAGCTGTGGCACCAGAGGGCCACCCTGCCACCTCCCTGCTGCTGACGGGGCTTCTCAATGGCCCCAAGGCCGTCAGGGGCAGCTGAGTGTCCACGTAGCGCTTGCCCCCGCCAAAGCCCTTGAGAGTCCCGTCCCCACAGCCTGCCCTTGCACCCCTCCCAGAGCCACCAGGGGGTGTCCCCTCACCTTAATATGCTCTGCCAGCTGGTATTTCTTGCAGAAGGCATCGAGGCCGCTCCACAGGCCGCAGTTTCTGGCGGTTCTGCACACGCTGATGATGCTCCTTAGGAACTTCATCTTCAGGTCTTTATCCTGGCAGCCGGGTGGCAGAGAGAACAACGGGGAGTGTGAGAGGGGAGACCCATGGCCGGCAGCAGGACCAAAGCCTCGAGGGGCTCAGGGCTGTGCGGGGCTCCTGGAGGGCGGCAGCTCTGCCTCGCCAGCAGCCCGCCAGCATCCTGGCAGCAGAGCTGCGCGACCCTCAGGAGACACAGGCACAGCCACCATGGCAAGGCCACACCTACCTGTTGCGTGCTGCTGACGAAGGACATAATGCTGTGCAAGCTCTTCGCTTCTTTCTTGTAGACAGCTAACTTGTCAGCTTCTAAGAAGGCAGGAGAAGAAGGAGGGTTGCAGAGGGTGGCCAAAGGCAGGAGGGAGGAGAGGAAGGAGCTCTGGCCTCCCTCCAGCCCCGTGCTTGCTCCCCTGGCACAACCTCCCTGGGGGTGTCCGGGGGCTGGGCTGCCATGCTGGTGCTGACGCTGAGCAGGGTGCTCTTGCTGGCCCCCCCGCTCCCTAGCCCCAGCCCTGCTCCCCCTGACGGGAGCCCTCGCTCACCGTTCAACAGCAGCTCCATGACGTGCTCATGGTGTTCACTGGGAGCTGTGTTCTCCTGACGAGCCTCGGCCTCCACCCAGGCCAGCATGGGGCTACTGGGTGGTCGTCTCTCCCCCATCCTGCGGGCTGAGGGTAGAGAAGAGGCAATCTCACAGAAATGGCTCGGCGCTGTGTGAAGACGCGGGCTATGCTCGGGGACTGCTCCGCAGCCTCGTGCTCCTGCCCTGTCCCGTCACAGCCGTGCCGGACACTGGGTGGCCGGGGCTGGCTGCTCTGGCTTTTATAGGCAGCAGTGGGGAGTGCCCCGATGACGTCACAAAGGGCCCTTCTGTGACCCGCTGCCGGCTCAGGGAGGGGCGGGTGTCCCCTGCAGGGGCACAGGGGCAGCTTGGAGAGAGGGAGGTGGGGGAATCTCATCGAGTCGAGATAGAGCGCTGACGGCATTAAGCTAGGATGCTACTCAGTGTCTTTGCTAACCGTGGTGCATTGTGCAAATTACCTAAAGCAAGAAGCCGTGGGCCCCTTCCCAAGGTCAGTCTCCCACGAAGACTGGGAGCCTGTCTTAAGAAACTGGCAGAAACTGGTCCTGCGGATGGACAAGAGTCAAGGAGCAACTGAGTCTGCGCAGAGACAAGAGGTCAAGGAGCGGAGACGAGGAAGAGTCACCAACCTTCATCCCCACAACCCCCGACGACCACCACCAAGACACACTGCGCAAGTGCAGATGGGAAGAGTTTCCAGAAATTACTGCTTGGGACTCATTTTAAGATGAAACGGGGACAGGTGATGAGTATGTGAAGCTTCAGGCCTATGTAAGTCTTCGCTGTAGATAAGCAAGGCAAGTTGCCACGTCGGGTGCGCATGTCTTTGGTAGGACTACCCCCCGTTCTGCCCAGCGCTGAATAAACATACCTGCTTTTCAGTCTTACTGATTGTGGAGTCCTTTTTCCTCAAGTCAGCTTGCCTGTGGGCACCGGGCTCCTCTCAGGGTCTGCTGAGGCCCCCGTTTGCTCTTGTGTCTCTTGCCATCCAGCGTGTCCCATACCCCGGGGAACACCCTTCAGCACACTGTGGAGCCCTGCCTGTCCCCTTCCGCAAGGGTCAATGTTGAAGATTGACTCCACCTTAAGGGACATAGTGCCTTTTGTGGCTTCTCTCTTCTCTTTGAAACAACAAGGATAAAACAGAAAAGATGTAACATAGCAAGCTGAAGGGATTGCTGAACTTGATAAATTGTTGTATCGGCCTTGCTTTTGTATCGCGCCTTGCTTTTGTATATAAGACTCAGTTCTAGCCACAAAATCAAGGCTGAAGAAGAAACACGGTGCCCATTAAATTAGCCTTAATTGAATTAGCCTTTTTTTGCCTGCTCCTCCTGCATGTACGTCCTGGAGGAGCTGTACATTTGGGGGTAGATGGGGAGGGGTGAGGGTTGTCATATTTACCCAGATATTGCCCCTTACATAATCGTATCTCCCTATCTCTAAGGGGGAAACAGATCCTAGGCCAGGAGCTGGTGGGGCTCATTGAGAGGGCTTTAAACTAGGTAAGATGGGGGACGGGGCTGAAACAAAGCTTGTTAGAGCTGTGCCGGGGGGACAATGGCAAGGCTGGGAGAGAAGGCAATGGCCCAAGTGAAGTGCATCTCCACTGATGCATGCAGCATTGGTAATGGCATGCATTAATGCCATGAGCGCAGTGTTGTGGGGAAATCCCTGAGTGCGTGCAGCAGGCTTCAGAATTCACTTGCAGAGGCAGAAAATGTCCCCATCCCGCAGCACCGCTGCATCCTGCCAGCGTGCAGGGTTCTTTAGGTGGGTCAGAGTGTATGGGCTGATGCGTTTCCAAGTTGAGAGAGAGAAGCACGTCTTTTTGAGGTAACAACTCGTAGGATCTTTGAGAGTAAAGCAATCTTTGCAGTAGTAGGTGCCTTTCCTGCATGCAGCTCTTCTTCAAGTGAGTAATTTTTACAGCGTGCTTATGGATAGTTGTTGTTTTGTTAACAACTTCTTACGCCGTTGTTAACAAATGATGTTATTTTGCGTGTTTTCTCTGTGGTTCTAGGTCCCTTATGATTTTTGCAGAATTACGGGGCTTACTGCAATTGTGACCTTATGCCTTCACCTCTATTTCAAATATTATCAAGGTTGCAACATTGGTGGTAAAGTGATGGAGCAGGGTTTAGGGGAAATGTTTCATCCAAGTTCCCTGTGCCAGGGTGTATCTGAAAACAACAGCAGTAGGCATGTAAGATGTAGCCTTTTTCAGGGTTGGAGACAGTTTCTTTTGTTTTTGGAGCTTTTTCCTGCTCTTTTGCTGGCTGTAGAGCCTTGTAACCTTCTGGATTTTAAGTGCTTGGAATTCTCTTAATAGGGGGATATTTAGTATCAGTTGCTGGCTAACTTGGTTTTGGAATGTAGTGGCATATGCTTCTGTTTTGGGGTTATAAATGAATCTACAAATATAATATTTTTAACCTTTTTGGGCTATATTTTAATCTCTAGATATATCAAGCCATTCTTTGTGAATCCTCTTCAGAAGATAGGCGCAGTATTATCAAGAGACTGAGCAGGGTCACCTTTTTCATCTGTGAAGGGTAAGTCTGCAATTAGCCCTGCTGGGGCTGCTGTGCATTCATGTCCTGTTGGCATTTGTGGACCTGTAGTGGTTTAACCCGGCCGGCAGCTAAACACCACACAGCTGTTTGCTCACCCTCCCCCCTCCCTGTCTTAGTTCTGGACAAAAGCAGCATACCTGTCTGGGATAGCTACCTGAATTTGGGCCAAACTGCCAATTACTTGCATGCCCAGTAGCTACCCGTTCCTCCTCCCAGGCATACTTGCTTAAATTTTTGGCCTCTTCCAGAGAGAGAGTCACTTGTGGATTTCGTCCGAAGACCCCGTCAGGCTAGGGACCCGAGAGTATTGGCCAATTTGGGAGGGAGCTGCATGCCAAGAGGCTTCTCTTGCCTTCTCTTCATCTGCTACGACCAAATTTTGTGCCTACCTCCAGACACAGATTTACTTTGCGATCCTGCACTCAGACTGCTTCAGGGTAGGGACCTGAGAGCTTTGCCCAATTTTGCAGGGAGGTACCTGCCAGGGTACCTTCACTTTTCTTCGCTGATCATGTTTTCCAAACCTTCTGGGCTAGCTCCGCATGCACAATTGCTTGTCAATGCCAGCCGATGACCCCTCCTTGTTAGGTCTCCCCTAAATTTGCCTCTCCTTTAGAGGTAGCTGCATGCCTGCTAGCTACCATTGCTTCCTCCAGGGAAGCTTCTCAAAACGCTTTGGCTACTTTCTGAGAGAGCTTTATCTCTGGGTACCAGTTGCAAAGCCCTTCAGTGGAGGGACGCCACAAGTCCGGCCAGCTTGACTGCTAAGAGTATGCCTGGTAGCTACCTTGGCCTCCACCAGATTGGAATAATGAAAAAGTTTTGCCTCCCTGCCTTATTTCTGGACAAAAGCAGCGTACCCATCTGGGATAGCTACCTGAATTTGGGCCAAACTGTCAAATACTTGCATGCCCAGTAGCCACCCGTTCCTCCTCCCAGGCATACTTTGTCAGTTTTATGGAACTGTATGCCTCGTAGCTACCCTTGCCTTCTCACATCGGCATGCTTCTGCAAGGACAGACTTTTTCTCTCAGGATACTAAACTCGGATACCTCTAGGCCAGGCAACAGAGAATTTGGGCTACTTTGGAGGTTTTACATGCCCGGTAGCTACCTTGGCCTCCATCAGATTGGACATAGGAAAAGGTTTTGTCTCCCTGCCTTAGTTCAGGACAAAAGCAGAACACCCGTCTGGGGTAGCTACCTGAATTTGGGCCAAATTGGCAATTACTTGCATGCCCAGTAGCGACCCGTTCCTCCTCCCAGGCATACTTGCTTAAATTTTTGGCCTCTTCCAGAGAGAGAGAGAGTCACTTGTGGATTTAGTCCGAAGACCCCGTCAGGCTAGGTACCTGAGAGCATTGGCCAATTTGGGAGGCAGCCGCATGCCAAGAGGCTTCTCTTGCCTTCTCTTCATCTGCTTCAACCAAATTTAGCAGCTACCACGAGACACAGATTACTTTGCGATCCTGCACTCAGACTGCTTCAGGGTAGGGACCTGAGAGCTTTGCCCAATTTTGCAGGGAGGTACCTGCCAGGGTACCTTCACTTTTCTTCGCTGATCATGTTTTCCAAACCTTCTGGGCTAGCTCCGCATGCACAATTGCTTGTCATTGCCAGCCGATGACCCCTCCACATTTGGTCTCTCCTAATTTTGCCTCTCCTTTAGAGGTAGCTGCATGCCTGCTAGCTACCATTGCTTCCTCCAGGGAAGCTTCTCAAAATGCTTTGGCTTCTTTCTGAGAGAGCTTCAGCTCTGGGTACCAGTTGCAAAGCCCTTCAGGGGAGGGACGCCACAAGTCCGGCCAGCTTGACTGCTAAGAGTATGCCTGGTAGCTACCCTTGCCTTCTCACCTTGGCATGCTTCTGCAAAAGTTTTGGCTACTGCCAAGAACGATTTTTTCTCCAGGGATCCTAACCTCAGATACCTCGAGGCCTCACAACAGAGAATTTGGGCTACTTTGGAGGTTGGTACATTCCCAGTAGCTACCTTGGCCTCCACCAAATTGGACTTAGGAGAATTTTGGCTTACTTGCATTAGTTCTAGCACAAATTGCATACCTGTCTGATATTTGTATTCTCCCTGTGTCTGCATGTCCTGTAGAACTCACAGAGTAGCTGAAATTGTAGGCAGGTTTTCCAGTTGTTTCTCTGTCTGTTGAGGTCTGGTCCTGTTTGCCCTTTAAGGCTTGTGACAAGTATCTCCTGAAGCCTTTCCTTTTGGCATTCTCTGAACAGAGCTGAAACCTTGGCTTGCTGCCGCAGACTCCTCCAGGGCTGTTGCTCTAGTACGTTTGTGTCCGTCCGTGTAGGTTCCCAACCCTGCAACAATGGAATAGACATTTTTTGTTTGATTTTATTTTGTTCGGTTGTTTCTTTTCATTATGACCTTTTCTTTCTTTGGTCTTTCCTTCAATCCCACCAGTTGTGTTAGTTTGAATCCTCTTAATTTTGTTGTTTCCTTTTTTCAGACATCAGCATACCACCCCATTTTCCTTGTGCAGTGCCTCCTGCATAGAATCAGAGAAGGGCTGGTGTTGGAAGGGACCTTAAAGACCATCCAGCTCGAGCCCACCTGCACCAGTGCCCCAGCACCCTGTTGGGAGCTGCAGGTCTGGGCTGGGGCCAGCTCTGGCTTGAGGGTGACTGAGGCTGTGGCTGTCAGCCCCGCAGTCACACATGGCAGTTGCCTAGCACCACTGTGGGTCACAATATGCCCTGCCCCTGATAGCACAGGGCTGCCATGAGGTCACGGTCCCTGTCCTTGGACTCCAAGGAGCTGGGTCCCCATGCTTGGTCCTCAGCGACGTGGGGGACGTGCAAGTGTACAAGTCCCCAAGTGCCACAGAGTGGACTTCTCGCTCTTTCCTCTGGAGCTGAACACTGCCTTTCGCTTCCACCATACCTGTGCTCCTGAGAAGGTCCACATCCGTGACATCCATGGCCTAGCTCCCTGGAGCTCATGGCTTGGCTGTCCTGCCCCAGGGTGTCCTGCCAGGTGCCTGGAGCAGACTGGAAAAGTTTGGCCTCCATGCGTTAGTTCTGGACAAAAGCAGCATACCCGCTGTGTGCCAAACCCTGTTTGGGCATCAGAACAGAATGCTCAAGTCTGCGCTGCCCAAAGTCAAGCCTTTTCCTTCATTAGTTATAAAAGGAACATTAAAGTTTACTCTTAATAAGAGAATGAGATAATGAGATCATGGAAGTACATGCTAACCATACAAGACTCCAATACTCAACTTTTTGCCCAAATCATGCTAATTGTCATCCCAGGGTGGGTCACTGTTGTGGGGTTTTGGAGAATGCACATCCCAAATTACAGTCTGATTGTAAACCCACTCTACCAAGTAACTCGCAAGAAGAATGAGTTTGAATGGGGCCCTGAACAACGACAAGCCTTTGAACAAATCAAGCAGGAAATAGTCCATGCAGTAGCCCTTGGGCCAGTTCGAACAGGACCAGATGTAAAGAATGTGCTCTACACTGCAGCCGGGGAGAACGGCCCCACCTGGAGCCTCTGGCAGAAAGAACCTGGGGAAACTCGAGGTCGGCCTCTGGGGTTTTGGAGTCGGGGATACAGAGGATCTGAGGCCCGCTATACTCCAACTGAAAAGGAGATATTGGCAGCATATGAAGGAGTTCGATCTGCTTCGGAGGTGGTCGGTACTGAAGCGCAGCTCCTCCTAGCACCCCGATTACCGGTACTAGGCTGGATGTTCAAGGGAAGGGTCCCCTCTACGCATCATGCAACTGATGCTACATGGAGCAAGTGGGTTGCACTGATTACTCAGCGGGCTCGAATAGGAAACCCCAGTCGCCCAGGAATATTGGAAGTGATCATGGACTGGCCAGAAGGCAAATACTTTGGGATATCATCAGAGGAGGAGGTGGGTCGTGCTGAAGAAGCCCCACTGTACAACCAGTTGCCAGAGAATGAAAAGAAATATGCCCTGTTCACTGATGGGTCCTGTCGTATTGTGGGGAAGCATCGGAGATGGAAGGCTGCTGTATGGAGTCCTACGCGACGAGTTGCAGAAGCTGCTGAGGGAGAAGGTGAATCGAGTCAGTTTGCAGAAGTGAAAGCCATTCAGCTGGCTTTAGACATTGCTGAACGAGAAAAATGGCCAGTTCTCTATCTCTACACCGATTCATGGATGGTAGCAAATGCCCTGTGGGGATGGTTACAGCAATGGAAGCAAAACAACTGGCAGCGTAGGGGCAAACCTATCTGGGCTGCTGCATTGTGGCAAGATATTGCTGCTCGGGTAGAGAACCTGGCTGTGAAAGTACGCCACGTAGATGCTCATGTGCCCAAGAATCGGGCTACTGAAGAACATCAAAACAACCAGCAGGTGGATCAGGCTGCTAAGATTGAAGTAGCTCAGGTGGACCTGGATTGGCAGCATAAAGGTGAATTATTTATAGCCCGATGGGCCCATGACACCTCAGGCCATCAAGGTAGAGATGCAACATACAGATGGGCTCGTGATCGAGGGGTGGACTTGACCATGGACGCTATAGCACAGGTTATTCATGACTGTGAAACATGTGCTGCAATCAAGCAAGCCAAACGGTCAAAGCCTCTTTGGTATGGAGGACGATGGCTGAAATATAAATATGGAGAGGCCTGGCAGATTGATTACATCACACTTCCTCAAACTCGCAATGGCAAGCGCCACGTACTTACAATGGTGGAAGCAACCACCGGATGGCTGGAAACATATCCTGTGCCTCATGCTACCGCCCGGAACACCATCCTGGGCCTTGAAAAGCAAGTCCTATGGCGACATGGCACCCCAGAAAGAATAGAATCAGATAATGGGACTCACTTCCGAAACAACCTTATAGACACTTGGGCCAAAGAACATGGTATTGAATGGGTGTATCACATCCCCTATCATGCACCAGCCTCCGGGAAAGTTGAACGATACAATGGCCTGTTAAAGACTACCTTGAAAGCAATGGGCGCTGGGACGTTCAAAAACTGGGATACGCATTTGGCAAAGGCCACCTGGTTAGTCAATACCAGGGGATCTACCAACCGAGCTGGACCTGCCCAATCAAACCTGTTACGTACTGTAGATGGGGATAAAGTTCCTGTAGTGCATGTAAAAAATATGCTGGGTAAAACAGTCTGGGCTACTCCTGCCTCAGGAAAAGGCAAACCTATTCGTGGAATTGTTTTCGCTCAGGGACCTGGATATACTTGGTGGGTGATGCAAAAGAACGGAGAGGTCCGGTGTGTACCTCAAGGAGATTTAATACTGGGTGAGAATAGCCCATGAACTGAATTGCACCATGTTAAATAGTATATTATACTGTATGTTATCACTACCATGATTACTATAGGTGACTAATTAGAATGTATGGAAAAGAGTGTAACCTGAGCATGACATAAATGGTATGGAATAAGGGGTGGATAGATGTCCTGGTTTCAGTTAGCACAGAATTAATTTTCTTCCTAGTAGCTGGTGGAATGCTGTGTTTTGGCTTAGAATGAGAAGAGTGCTGATAACACCCCGATGCTTTAATTGTTGCAGAGCAGTGCTTATACTAAGCCAAGGACATCTCAGCCTTTGCTCTGTCCTGCCAACGGGCAGGCTGGGGGGTGCAGTAAGAGCTGGGAGGGGACAGACCCAGGACAGGTGACCCAAACTAGCCAAAGGGGTATTCCATACCATCTGACGTCATGCTAAACAATATATAGGGGTGGCTAGCCGGGGGGAGGGGGCCGGACTGCTCGGGGTTAGGCTGGGCATCGGTCAGCGGGTGGTGAGCAATTGCATTGTGCATCACTTGTTTGTACATACTATTATTACTTTCGTATTATCCCCATTGTATCATCATTATTATTATTGTTATTATTATTTTTGTTATTTTTTTTTTCCCTGTCTTATTAAACTGTCTTTATCTCAACTCACGGGCTTCACTTTCCATTTCTCTCCCCCGTCCCAGAGAGGGAGGGGGGAGGGTGAGCGAACGGCTGCGTGGTGTTTAGCTGCCGGTCGGGTTAAACCACGACAGTCTTTTTGGAAAAAAACCCACGCCCCCGAAGAGACTGGAGGAAACACCTAGGAAAGTCTGTGTTTCTTTTTTGTTAGTTGGTGGAGACATAGCTGTTATTTTGTTGATCACATCCATTGGGATTTGACGACGTCCATCTTGCCATTTTATTCCTAAAAACTGGATCTCCCGTGCAGGTCCTGTGACTTTATTTTGTTTTATGGCAAAACCGGCTTTCAGAAGGATTTGGACTATTTTCTTCCCTTTCTCGAAAACTTCCTCTGCTGTGTCACCCCACACAATAATGTCATCGATGTACTGCAGGTGTTCAGGAGCTTCCCCCTGCTCTAGTGCAGACTGGATCAGCCCATGGCAAATGGTAGGGCTGTGTTTCCACCCCTGGGGCAGCCTATTCCAAGTATATTGGACTCCCCTCCAAGTGAAGGCAAATTGTGGCCTGCACTCTGCTGCTAGAGGGATGGAGAAAAATGCATTAGCGATATCAATTGTGGCGTACCACTTGGCTGCCTTCGATTCAAGTTCATACTGAAGTTCCAGCATGTCCGGCACTGCAGCACTCAGTGGTGGCGTGACTTCGTTCAAGCCGCGATAGTCCACTGTTAGTCTCCACTCGCCATTAGACTTTCGCACTGGCCATATGGGACTATTGAAAGGTGAATGAGTCTTGCTGATCACTCCTTGGCTCTCCAATTGACGAATTAGCTTATGGATGGGAATCAGGGAGTCTCGGTTGGTGCGATATTGCCGCCGGTGCACAGTTGTGGTAGCAATTGGCACTTGCTGTTCTTCGACCCTCAGCAACCCCACAACAGAGGGGTCCTCTGAGAGACCAGGCAAGGTAGATAATTGTTTAATGCCCTCTGTCTCTAAGGCAGCAATACCAAAAGCCCACCGGAACCCTTTTGGGTCCTTGCAGTATCCTCTTCTAAGATAGTCTATGCCAAGGATACATGGAGCATCCGGACCAGTCACAATGCGGTGCTTTTCCCACTCATTCCCAGTCAGACTCACTTCAGCCTCCAATACAGTCAACTGCTGAGATCCCCCTGTCACTCCACAAATATAGATGGGCTCTGGTCCTTTATAGCTCGATGGCATTATAGTACATTGTGCACCGGTGTCTACTAAAGCCTTATACTTCTGTGCGCGTGATGTGCCAGGCCATCGAATCCACACAGTCCAATAAACTCGATTGTCCCTTTCCTCCCCCTGGCTGGAGGCAGGGCCCCCCTAATCCTGGTCAGAATCTTCCTCGTTTCTGTGTTTGAAGGACTGTCTGCTGGAAGTTGGAGCAGCAAACTTTTCGGAGAATCCCTTTTTCCTGATTGTTTTCTTTTGCAACTCACGTACCCGTGCCTCTAGGGTCGCGGTAGATTTTCCATCCCACTTTCTCATGTCCTCTCCATGGTCTCGTAAGTAAAACCACAGGGTGGCACGGGGTGAGTACCCACCATATCGTCTTCCTTGTGTGGGTGAACGCCTACCCCTGACAGCTGAGACACTGCTTTGTACAGGTGCGAAGGAGAATAATCTCTCTTCAAGTTGGTGAACCTTTTCAGAAAGTTTCTCCCAAGTGTTCTCCTTTGGTCGGTGGGCACTGGTTGGTTCAGGTGGGGAGGACAATAGATTCTCTTCAAGTTGGTGAACCTTTTCAGAAAGTTTCTCCACAGCTGAGACGCAGGCCTGTAAGGAAGAGGAGAGACTTTCTTCGTACTGCCGGAGTTGTTTAGCCGCTTCACCCACTGTGGGTTCCTCATCCTCTTTCCAGGCCATTATTGCCAATGAGCTGGCATATGATGATGGTGCACTCCGTACAAACTTCCGCCACATGGGTCGTGTACACTTGACTTCATCTGGATCTGTGGATGTTTGATTGAGGTCTGGATCCTCATAAATCACTTCCCGTACGGCTAATTCCCTCAGGTACTGGATTCCCTTCTCCATAGTGGTCCACTTGCCTGGTAGACATAAAATATCTTCCTTGAAGGGATACCTTTCCCTCACAGCTGAGAGGAGACGCCTCCAGAGGCTGGTGGGTCGTGCTCCATCTGCAATTGCTTTGTCAATGCCGGCGTCTCGAGCAAGGGATCCCAGCCGCTTGGCTTCCCTGCCGTCTAATTCCACACAATTGGCTCCAGAGTCCCAGCACCGGAGCAGCCAGGTGACAAGCTGCTCACCTATACAGCGACCAAAATCTTTTCGCACATCTCGTAGCTCGCGCTCGTTTAGGCTTCGGGTAGTTACTGTTGCTCTTTCGGCATCCTCATCTTCCTCCTCCTGAATCCTTGACGGCCCAGCGTCGTCATCATCTTCGTCATCTCTATACTTAGTTTTGGCAGAAGCCTTACCTGGATTGGCAGAAGACTCTCTGCGTTCTAAACGACTTGAATTTCTGTACCATATTTTCACCTTCTCTACAGGGGCAGCTTGCACTGCTACTGCTCGTTTCTCTGACTTTGTTACAGGGTCTGCCACAGGGGTTGGAATGCCCTCTGCAGGGTCAACTTGCACTGTTACAGCTCGTTTCTCTGACACGGCCACAGGAGCTGGAGCGGCTACAGGAGCTGGAGCAGTTGCAGGAACCGGAGCTGTAGCGGCTACAGGAGCTGGAGCTGGAGCTGGAGCAGTTGCAGGAGCTGGGACTGGAGCAGCAGTAGGAGCTGGAGCTGGAGCGGCTTCAGGAGCTGGAGCTGGAGCGGCTTCAGAAGCTGGGACTGGAGCAGTTGCAGGAACTGGGACTGGAGTAGCGGCCGGAGCTGGAACTGGAGCGACTGCAGGAACTGGGACTGGAGCAGCTGCAGGAGCTGGAGCTGGAGCGGCTTCAGGAGCTGGAGCTGGAGCAGTTGCAGGAACTGGGACTGGAGTAGCGGCCGGAGCTGGAACTGGAGCGACTGCAGGAACTGGGACTGGAGCAGCTGCAGGAGCTGGGACTGGAGCGGCTGCAGGAGCTGGGACTGGAGCGGCTGCAGGAGCTGGAGCTGGAGCGGCTGCAGGAGCTGGAGCTGGAGCGGCTGCAGGAGCTGGGACTGGAGCGGCTGCAGGAGCTGGGACTGGAGCGGCTGCAGAATCCACCGTAGGGGTCACAGTGGCCGTTGGATCTGTCACAGGGTTTGGAGTGGCCGCAGGGTCTGTCACTAAGTTGACAGCAGTATCAATGGCAGCTCGATAGGCATGAGCCAGGCCCCAGCACGTTACAATGATTTGTGTTACTTTGGAACTGCCAGAATCATTACACCTTTTTTTCAAGCATTCTGCCAGTTTTTGAGGATTTTGCCATTGTTCAGGGGTGAATTTCCAACACACTGGGGGTGCCAACTGCTCTAGATGCCTGCCCATATCCACCCATACTCCCTGCCACCCACAACTATACTGCCTCCGGGCAGATCTCCGGATGAGCTTCATAAGTAGTTGTTTAACTTTAAGCAGAATCTGAAGTGCATTCATGAGGCAGAACAACAAGACTATGGTATTCTGAGTATTCCAGAAATATTCAATATCTTGGAGAGCTATTGTAACAAGCTCAGGGGATAAGAGGGTGGTGAAGGAGGAAGGCAGAGTGACCCAGGAGGATACAGGGGTGGTGAAGGAGAAAGGGAGAGTAAGCAAGTAAGGAAAAATATCCTCCCCTTTCCCCTCCACAGATTGACTCTCTAATGGAGAAAAACAATAGGTATAATTGCTAATAGTTCCCAAGATGCTGTTTCCAAAGTACAGAGTCCACGATGTTACTGAGTATAAATACCAAGTTAGAGTCATGACCAGATATCTTATCGTCTCATAAGCCATTGCTATAACACTTAGTACCATAATGGTCTGAAACCAGGGCCCGGAGAGGAGAAACAACACTACAGAGAGCAAATACGGAAAATAATGTACTATAATACTCAATTTGGAAAACAGGCGCAGCAGAGTTGTGATTAAAGCAATCAGCATCATGACAAGTGACTATTAAGCAGGTCTAATCCTTACACCAATTTTAGTTTAACACACTCTGATCAGATCTGCCGTTATCTCAACCTTTCGGGCCCCACGTTGGGCGCCAAAAAGACTGTCGTGGTTTAACCCGACCGGCAGCTAAACACCACGCAGCCGTTCGCTCACCCTCCCCCCTCCCTCTCTGGGACGGGGGAGAGAAATGGAAAGTGAAGCCCGTGAGTTGAGATAAAGACAGTTTAATAAGACAGGGAAAAAAAAAATAACAAAAATAATAATAACAATAATAATAATGATGATACAATGGGGATAATACGAAAGTAATAATAGTATGTACAAACAAGTGATGCACAATGCAATTGCTCACCACCCGCTGACCGATGCCCAGCCTAACCCCGAGCAGTCCGGCCCCCTCCCCCCGGCTAGCCACCCCTATATATTGTTTAGCATGACGTCAGATGGTATGGAATACCCCTTTGGCTAGTTTGGGTCACCTGTCCTGGGTCTGTCCCCTCCCAGCTCTTACTGCACCCCCCAGCCTGCCCGTTGGCAGGACAGAGCAAAGGCTGAGATGTCCTTGGCTTAGTATAAGCACTGCTCTGCAACAATTAAAGCATCGGGGTGTTATCAGCACTCTTCTCATTCTAAGCCAAAACACAGCATTCCACCAGCTACTAGGAAGAAAATTAATTCTGTGCTAACTGAAACCAGGACAGTCACTTAGGAAATAAAAGTGTTAGGAGGTAACAGACAAGCTTACGTCTCTCACAATCTTGGCCCTACTTTGAAGGTAGCTGCATGCCTGCTAGCTACCACGGTTTCCTCCAGAGAAGCTTCTGGAAACGTTTGGGATTCTTCCTGAGAGATTTAGCTCTGCGTACCACAGAATCATAGAATCATCTAGGTTGGAAGAGACCTGCAAGATCAGCCAGTCCAACCTCTGACCTAACACTAGGAAGTTTACCACTAAACTATATCACTTAGCTCTAAATCTAAACGTCTTTTAAAGACTTCCAGGGATGGTGACTCCACCGCTTCTCTGGGCAGCCTATTGAAATGCTTCACCACTCTTTTAGTAGCAAAGTTTTTCCTAATATCCAACCTAAACCTCCCCTGGCGCAACTTAAGCCCATTCCCCCTAGACCTGTTGCCAAGCATATGGGAGAACAGGCTAACCCCCGCCTCACTACAGCCTCCTTTAAGGTACCTGTAGAGAGCAATAAGGTCGCCCCTGAGCCTCCTCTTCTCCAGGCTGAACAAGCCCAGCTCCCTCAGCCGCTCCTCGTAGGACTTGTTTTCCAGACCCTTCACCAGCTTCATTGCCCTTCTCTGGACTCACCCAAGCAGCTCAATGTCATTTTTGTAGTGAGGGGCCCAAAACTGAACACAGTACTCGAGGTGCGGCCTCACCAGAGCCGAGTCCAGGGAGACGATCACCTCCCTAGCCCTGCTGGTCACACTGTTTCTGATACAAGCCAGAATGCTGTTGGCCTTCTTGACCACCTGAACACACTGCTGGCTCATATTCAGCCGACTATCCACCATCACTCCCAGGTCCTTCTCTGCCAGGCAGCTCTCCAACCACTCATCTCCCAGCCTGTAGCTCTGCTTGGGGTTATTGCATCCCAGGTGCAGGGCCCGGCACTTGGCCTTGTTGAACTTCATGCAGTTGACCTCAGCCCATTGGTCCAGCCTATCCAGATCCTCCTGCAGAGCCTTCCTATCCTCGAGCAGATTGACACACACCCCTAACTTGGTGTCATCTGCAAACTTACCGAGGGTGCACTCTATCCCCTCATCCAGATCATCGATAAAGATATTAAGGGGAACTGGCCCCAGTACCGAGCCCCGAGGGACTCCACTAGTGACCGGCCTCCAACTGGATTTCACTCCATTCACCACGACTCTTTGGGCCCGGCTATCCAGCCAGTTTCTAACCCAACAAAGCGTACGCCAGTCCAAGCCACAAGCAGCCAGTTTCTTGAGGAGAACACTATGGGAAACAGTGTCAAAAGCCTTACTGAAGTCAAGGCAGACCACATCCACAGCCCTCCCCTCATCCACCAAGCGCATCACTTTGTCATAGAAGGAGATCAAGTTCATCAAGCAGGACCTGCCTTTCATAAACCCCTGCTGACTGGGCCTGATCACCTGGTGGCCCTGAAAGTGCCGCATGATGACACACAAGATAACCTGCTCCATGAGCTTCCCTGGCACTGAGGTCAATCTAACAGATCTATAGCTTCCTGGGTCTACCCTCCGGCCCTTCTTGTAGATGGGCGTCACATTTGCTAGCTTCAAGCTGACTGGGACCTCCCCCCAATAGCCAGGACTTCTGATAAATGATGGAAAGCAGCTTGGCCAGTTCTTCTGACACTTCTTTCAGCACCCTCATGTGGACCCCATCCAGCCCCATCAAGTTGCATACATCTAAGTGCTGTAGCAGGTTGCCAACCACTTCCTCATGGATTTTGAGGGCCACATCCTTCTCCCCATCCTCTTCCACCAGTTCAGGGTACTGGCTATCTAGAGAACAACTGGTCTTGCCGCTAAAGACTGAGGCAAAGAAGGCATTAAGCACCTCAGCCTTTTCCTCATCTCTCATCACTAATTTCCCCACCCCCCCCTTCATCTAGTAAAGAATGGAGATCCTCATTAGTCCTCCATTTTGTGTTAATGTATTTATAAAAACATTTTCTGTTATCTTTAACAGCAGTAGCCAAATTGAGCTCCAGATGAGCTTTGGCCTTTCTAATTTTGTCCCTACACATCCTTAAACATCCTTATAATCCTTCTGAGTGGCGTGCCTTCTTTCCCAAAGACCATAAACCCTCTCTTCTTTCCTAAGCTCTAGCCACAACTCTCTCTCTGTTCAGTCAGGCCGGTCTTCTTCCATGCCGGCTAGGCTTTGGGCATGTGAGGACAGACCACTCCTGAGCCGCTAAGCTGAGCCATTAAGATTTGCTTCTTGAGGAGTGCCCAGCCTTCCTGGACTCCTGTGCCCTTCAGAGCCGCCTCCCAGGGGACTCTGCCAACCAGTGTCCTGAACAGATCCAAGTCGGCCCTCCGGAACTCCAATACAGCAGTTTTACTGGTCCCCTTCCCAGCTTCTCCAAGAATGGAGAACTCTACCATTTCATGGTCACTCTGCCCAAGACACTTTCCAACTGCCACAACTCCTACCAGTCCTCTGTTTGTGAAGACAAGGTCTAGCAGGACACCTCCCCTGGTAGGCTCACTAACCAGCTGCGTCAGGAAGCTATCTTCCACGCTCTCCAGAAACCTTCTAGACTGCTTTCTCTGGGCTGTGTTGTGCTTCCAGGACATATCTGGGAAGTTGAAGTTCCCCATGAGAACAAGCGCTGACGATTTCGCAACTTTTGTCAGCTGCCTATAGAAGGCCTCATCAGTCTCCTCATCCTGGTTCAGCGGTCTATAACAGACCCCCACCAGGATGCTCGCCTTGCTGGCCTTCCCGCTGAAACTAACCCATAGGGACTCAGCCTTAGCATTCCCAGCCTCAAGTTCCACAACATCAACACTCTGATATAGAGAGCCACAGCACCACCCCTTCCATGCTGCCTGTCCCTTCTGAAGAGCCTATAGCCAGACATTGCAGCACTCCAGTCATGAGTGGTCCCACCACATTTCCGTGATGACAACCAAGTCATAGCCTGCCTGCCTGCATGATGGCTTCCAGCTCCTCCTGTTTGTTGCCCGTGCTGTGTGCATTAGCATAGATGCACTTCAGTTGGGCCATTGCCTCCTCCCCCAGCCTTAACACTGTTCCCCCGGCACACCTCTAACAAGCCTCATTCCCTCCCTGTTCTCATCCTCCTTCCTACCTAGTTTAAAGCCCTCTCAATGAGCCCTGCCAGCTCCTGTGCTAGTGTGTTTTCCCCTTCAAGACAGGTGGGACCCATCTGCAATTAGTGGGCCAGGTGTCGAGTAAAGCACCCCACAGACAGAAAACCCAAAATTTCTGTGTTGGCACCAGCTTCTGAGCCACCTGTTAATCAGGTGAGCTTTCCAAGTCCCCTCTGTACCCCTCCCTGCCACTGCAGGGATGGAGGAAAGCACAACCTGTACTCCTGTTCCATCTACTAATCATCCCAGTCCCCTAAAGTCCTGTTTGATAGGCCTCAGGCCAGCCTGGACTACCAAGAGGACAGTAGTCAGAAGGGCAAACCAGGTTAGGAAGCTTTCTAGCAATGTCCCTGACCCCAGGGAGGCAGCAGGCTTCCCTACAGGTAGGGTCAGGCTGACAAATATGACCCTCTGTTCCCCTGAGAAGGGAGTCGCCTACAACAATCACCCTTTTTTCTTTCTTTGTAGAGGCAGTCATGAGGCATGGAGTTGACTTCCTTGCCTTAGGCATCCTCCTGGGTAGAGGGTTCACCTCATCCTCACCCAGCGGTCTCTCAAGCTCCAGGGCCCCAAACACACTGCATAAGGGCACCTAGGAAGGCTGGGACGGTAGGGAGCGGGGGGCTGCCTGCAACGTCGAGCAGGGACCTGTTTCCATTCCTCCTCATCTCCTAGGTCCCCTCCCTCTGCTCAGCAGGGCAGGGGGTCCACCCCCATTTCGGGTGTCTCACCCTGGTACCTCTCCTTCAGGCCTTGCAGGGAGTTGCCCCACAGCTCTGTTTCCTGCTCGCCCTCCCTGAGGGCCCTCAACTTCTCCACCTCCTCCTTGAGCTCCGCCACCAGGCTGAGCAGGCAGGCCTACCTGCTCACTCCTCACACACACGGTGTCCCTGTTGCCCTCAGGCACTCCCTGCATCCAGAGACCTGAACCGCCGCATTTTTGAGCGGGCGCTTAGTCTGGGTGGCCACTAGACCGTCTAAAAAGAGCTCTCCGCCTCGTGAGGACCATGGCGGTTTACCTATGGGTAGGCAGCCGACAGATAACTTCTTCTTCTGAGCGAGGCGAAGCGCGCCGCCCTGCCTTGCCTCAGCGAGCCGCCGCGCAAACCGCTGCTCCTCGCCGCTCTCCAGGGGCGGATTTTTAGCGGCCGGGGAGGGGGCGCTGCTGGCTCCGCCTGCGCCCCGTCAGCCGCCCTCACGGGGGCTGCCGGGTCCTAGCAGCTCCCGCGGCGTTAGTTCTGGCACAAGCTGCATACCCGTGTTATCTGTTACCTGCCTGTCTCTGCGTGTCCCGTAGCACTCACAGATGAGCTGAAATTGCACGCAGCTTCTCAGGTTTTTTCTCTGTCTGTTGAGGTCTGGTTCTGCCCCAGGGTGTCCTGCCAGGTGCCTGGAGCAGACTGGAAAAGTTTGGCCTCCATGCGTTAGTTCTGGACAAAAGCAGCATACCCGCTGTGTGCCAAACCCTGTTTGGGCATCAGAACAGAATGCTCAAGTCTGCGCTGCCCAAAGTCAAGCCTTTTCCTTCATTAGTTATAAAAGGAACATTAAAGTTTACTCTTAATAAGAGAATGAGATAATGAGATTATGGAAGTACATGCTAACCATACAAGACTCCAATACTCAACTTTTTGCCCAAATCATGCTAATTGTCATCCCAGGGTGGGTCACTTAGGAAATAAAAGTGTTAGGAGGTAGTGGTAAAAAAATTAATGTTAGGAAAAAACTTAGAGTGAAGCAAAAAGGGAGAGGGTGGGTGGGTGGGGGCAGGGGACGGGGGGGAGAAGTTTTTGTGTTTTCACATGCAAAGCTTAATGCAGTGCATGCAAGCCCTGTCATCTTCTTCCTCTAGTAGTGTTGTGTTAAGGGGTGTAGCCGATTGACCGTCACAGGTCCCGTCGGATTCAGGGTGCTGAACTATCACGGTCACGGATTCACCAACAACGCAGTATGGCCTCGCTTGAGTCACATTCAAGGAGAACTCTCACAGCTAGGAAGAATGCAATTAAGTGCAATTTATTATGGCAACAGGTACACAGGTTCTTTGGATTGCCAGTGATAAATTCACTGTCTGCAAAAGCAAGCTAGCATGCATGAAATGCACAGGTACACAGCCTAGGTATTAAGACATTAAAAAGCATCAAAACTCTAGAGATTCCTAAGATTCCACAGAGACGCCTGGTATAAGCAAGCGTTCAGATCTTACCCCATGGCGTCCCAATGGAGTGGGGGTGGCGGGGTGAGAGGCTCAGCCTGTCGACTGATGTCAGAAGTCAGAAGGAATCCTTCCTGATAGTATCTTCCCTAATATCCCCTTTCTCTTAAACCAATTTATATTATTTTCTATCTTTAAGGTGGAGCTTGAGTGACTCTAGTCATGCATATCTTGGTTGTGCTTGGTAGAAATTATCTCACTTGCGTTTAAAGGTACAGGCTCTGAGAAATTCCGAGTGAGGGGTGGTCGCACCTTGGAGGCGGGTAGATTTTGGGATGGAGGTGTGCTTATGATGCCTAGTCGCTTAAGGCAATTACTCCACAAGTAGTAACTTAGTGTTGATTTAACTACAGCATATCTAAAACATAAGAAGGATGTTACTGTGGAAGAAGCCGATGAAACCAGTCCTTAAATCTTACTGCTTATTGTGCTTGAGCAGACTGGCGTGAGTTTTAGCTATACTGGCAAATATCAAACCACACCTGTGTCGTCCCAAAGCTGGGAAAAAAAAAAACAGAAACAAGGAAATGTTGAAGCAAACAGGGAGGCCTGTAGCTTGTGCAGTCTTTTAGCTGAGAAAATAAAGAAAGAGAGAGACAGGTAGCCTTGAGCTAGCAGAAGCAAGGAAGAGAAGGGCTAAAAGGGAAAAAACAGGAAGGAGAACACCAGCTCCAGACTGACCTATAGTAACCTTTTTCTCATTAAGGGTCATTAGCACATTAAAAATCACACCTGTCAAAATGCTAATCTATGCTAATGTGGGATTCGGTGTGTGTCCCCCCTCTCCTGTTCCCCCTCCCCCCTGATATTTCTCTGTAATGCACAAGCTCAGTCGAGGTAAGTTAGGTGAGCTGTAATAACCAATCCAAAGGAGCCAAAGAGAGAGTTTTCACAAGTTTCCTGTGTATAAATGACGGCGATATACACATTTATATTCCTGTGTATAAATGACCTCGAGTCAGAGGTGTGCTTGCTTTGCGAAAGATGGCCAAGTACCTGACTCTGCAGAGTTCTACAAGTAATTATATAATTGTAGTGGGTTTACGTGGCAAGGTTTTGGTAGCAGGGGGCTATAGGGGTGGTTTCTGTGAGAAAGATCTAGAAGCTGCCCCATGTTTGGGAAGGGCCCCATTGTTTTCCAGATCCGAGCCAATAAGCGATGTTGTTTTTCGCCTCTGTGAGAGCATATTTAAGACAGGGAAAAAACGCTGCGCCACACAGCAGCCGGGAGAGTGAGAGGAGTGAGGAACAGCCTTGCGCCAAGGTCAGTGTAGAAAGAGGGGGAGAGGTGCTCCAGGCGCCGGAGCAGAAGTCCCCTGCGGCCTGTGGTGAGGACCATGGTGAAGCAGGATGTCCCCCTGCAGCCCATGGAGTACCACGGTGGAGCAGGCTTCCACGCTGCAGCCCGTGGAGGAGACCACGGTGGAGCAGGTGGCCCTGCACCGACGGAGGCTGCCGCCTGTGGAAGACCCCTGCCGGAGCAGATTCTGGGCCGGACCTGTAGCCCGTGGAGAGGAGCCCACGCAGGAGCAGGTGATCTGGCAGGAGCTGCTGCCCGTAGGGGAGCCAGGTTGGAGCAGTTTTCTCCTGAGGGATGGACCCCGTGGTACGGACCCATATCTGGAGCAGTTCTGGAAGAGCTGCTGCCTGTGGGAAGCCCACGCCGGATCAGTTCATCAAGGACTGCATCCCGTGGGTGGGACCCCACAGCACAGGGGACGAGAGTGACCGAGAAGGAGCGGCAGAGAAGAAGTGCTGTAGACTGACCATAACCCCCATTCCCCGTTCCCCTGCGCCGCTCGGGGGGAGGAGGTGGAAGAGGGTGGATGGGGGGGAAGGTGCTTTTGGTTTTTTTTTTCTTTGTTTTCTCACTTCTCTCGCTTGTTAGTTGTAGGCAATAAATCTTACTATCTCCTTATGCCGAGTCTGTTTTGCCCGTTACAATAATTATTGCGTGATTTTCTCGTCCTTATCTCAATCCTTGAGTCCTTTTCACATATTTTCTCCCCATTCCTCTTTGAGGAGGGGGAGTGAGAGAGCGGCTGTGGTGGAGCTCGGCTGCCCACTCGAGCGGAACCACGACAGTCTTTTTTGGCGCCCAACGTGGGGCTCGAGGAATTTGAGATAAGGATGATAGTTAGTAGAAGTAACGGGCAAAAATATGTGCAGGATGATTGTTAGGAATGTACAAGTTGTGAAGAATTTAAGAAAGCAGTAACTGTGAGATGTTAGTGTGGTGAAGGGACGAGGGGTGGTGTGTGTGTAAAATGTCCACCTTGTCGGTGCTGTGATGATGTTATGTTTATTTTGGTGTGGTGAATTCTCTTTTTCGTTTTGATTTAAGTGAATTTTGTGAAGGTTGTTGTGATAATTGTAAAGTAAGAGTATGTTGTGAGTAGTCTTAAATATGCTTTTAACAGAGGCGAGGGGTGGAATGTAGTGGGTTTACGTGGCAAGGTTTTGGTAGCAGGGGGCTATAGGGGTGGTTTCTGTGAGAAAGATCTAGAAGCTGCCCCATGTTTGGGAAGGGCCCCATTGTTTTCCAGATCCGAGCCAATAAGCGATGTTGTTTTTCGCCTCTGTGAGAGCATATTTAAGACAGGGAAAAAACGCTGCGCCACACAGCAGCCGGGAGAGTGAGAGGAGTGAGGAACAGCCTTGCGCCAAGGTCAGTGTAGAAAGAGGGGGAGAGGTGCTCCAGGCGCCGGAGCAGAAGTCCCCTGCGGCCTGTGGTGAGGACCATGGTGAAGCAGGATGTCCCCCTGCAGCCCATGGAGTACCACGGTGGAGCAGGCTTCCACGCTGCAGCCCGTGGAGGAGACCACGGTGGAGCAGGTGGCCCTGCACCGACGGAGGCTGCCGCCTGTGGAAGACCCCTGCCGGAGCAGATTCTGGGCCGGACCTGTAGCCCGTGGAGAGGAGCCCACGCAGGAGCAGGTGATCTGGCAGGAGCTGCTGCCCGTAGGGGAGCCAGGTTGGAGCAGTTTTCTCCTGAGGGATGGACCCCGTGGTACGGACCCATATCTGGAGCAGTTCTGGAAGAGCTGCTGCCTGTGGGAAGCCCACGCCGGATCAGTTCATCAAGGACTGCATCCCGTGGGTGGGACCCCACAGCACAGGGGACGAGAGTGACCGAGAAGGAGCGGCAGAGAAGAAGTGCTGTAGACTGACCATAACCCCCATTCCCCGTTCCCCTGCGCCGCTCGGGGGGAGGAGGTGGAAGAGGGTGGATGGGGGGGAAGGTGCTTTTGGTTTTTTTTTTCTTTGTTTTCTCACTTCTCTCGCTTGTTAGTTGTAGGCAATAAATCTTACTATCTCCTTATGCCGAGTCTGTTTTGCCCGTTACAATAATTATTGCGTGATTTTCTCGTCCTTATCTCAATCCTTGAGTCCTTTTCACATATTTTCTCCCCATTCCCATTCCTCTTTGAGGAGGGGGAGTGAGAGAGCGGCTGTGGTGGAGCTCGGCTGCCCACTCGAGCGGAACCACGACAATAATTAAAAGACCTTCGTGTGCATTCCGACTCTGGGTGCTTATTGGCGCGGTGCACTCTGCACGAACCTGTGGACAACATCTGTACTCAGTGTCATGCCTACAGACAACCCTTTAATGTTGGGACCTGCATATTTTTCTGTGCATTCAACGCAAACCCTTTGGCACAACTAGTTAACCACGTAGCTGCCAATCCACCACTCAGTTGCACTTGTGAAGAGGAAAAGCTATTTCCATCTACTGTAGGAGCACATCCTCTAAATGCAAGCTTCACTCAGCTGGTCATTTACTGCAGGACAAGATTTGAAAACTGTTGTTGAGTTCTGGGTTTCCTGCTTACAGGAAAAATTAAGTGCTAGATCGCCCTCTACTCCGCTTTGTCTGCTGCATTTAATGGAGATTAAACTGATTTTGTTTGCTCCTCCGTTTATGGACAATGAGCTGAAGGAACAGATACAGCACATTAGTCTGGAATGCCTTCCCTCCCAACCAAAGTAAACTGGAGCTGTAACTAACACAAGCAGAAGCAAGGCTTCCGTGTTTTCAGCTGAATAAAGTTCCAACAAAATCATCCTCTGGGATTTGAAGCTTACTTCACATTACATGCCAACAACTCTTTTCCCTCTATTGTAAAGCGGATCCCTGCTGTTAGTTGCTCTAGAAGAAAAGGAATCATCGGTTTGGTTAACAAATAGCCGCTTCTGCAAATGAGAAGTGTTGTGTTCTGATTCAAAGATCGAAGCCGAAATTCCTTTAAGTGGTATATTCTTTATTGCAGCGCTGGATGCACGGGGGATCTCTCCACCTATTGTGCATACCCAAAGCGGAAAGCAGTCTTGAATTTATACAATCAATCTATCAGTATTCTACAAGCGCCTATACATATTCATTGCCTATCCCCGCCAATTAGCCTTTTGGCACCTTGCGCCTGCATAGAGCCTCCCAAGAATTGTGGGCAGGGGTCTTTGGGACGTGGGCAGAGGTCTTTGGGAGGAAGACCCCGAGTCTTCCTCACAGTGTACTTTTCACCTTTGGTCAGGAATCTGCTGAATTGGCATGTTTCTTAATTGCAAGAGCTGGTTGTTGCTAATTCTCCCGTTTGTTGTATCTTTATAATGAATTCCAATGTCCAGTTTTGAGATTTATAGTCCTTACATTTGTTTCTCTGTCCGCCTGCCGCTTCCTTATCATGAGTTCCAGTGTCTTGTTTTGAGATATACACTCCATGTCTGGGGATTGTCCTTGCCTCTCCAATACCTCCCCAATACCTCCTTAATCAGTTCTCTCTTCCCTTTGAATGACTCCACACTTCTCATCAGCTACTGGATTGCTGACCTAGAATCAGAGAACATCCCAAGGTGGAAAGGGCTACCAATAATCACCGAGTCCAACTCCTGGCTCCACACAGGACCACCCCAAACTGAGACCCGATGTCTGAGCGCATTGTTCAACACTTGTTGACCTCCGTCAAGCTCGGTGCCATGAGCAGTGCCCTGGGCAGCTGTCTCAGTACCCAGCCACCCCCTCAGCGCAGCACCTGAGGCGCACGGGGCTTGGCGGGGCGGCCCGGGAGGGGAGGACGGCGGGGCGAAGCGGCGGCTCCCTCAGAGCCGTCTCCCCGCCGCCTCGGCCGCATGTCGGGGCTTTTTTGTGTCGGGGCTTTTTCGTGTTGCGCCCTCAGGCTCTCGCCGCGGGCCAGATGCTGCTCCCCAGCGCGGACACCATGCGCGCGGGGCCTGCCCGCGGCGGCGGCGGGAGGGAAACCCCAACCCCAAAGCCCTCCCGGCAGGGAGAGCTCGGGGTGAGGGCCGATCCGGCACCGACAGTAAACACACGCCGGAGGAAACGCTCTGGTTTTAGCCATGAGCAGCGCGGCCAGGTTCAAAAGGCGTCACGCTGGAGCTCCGAGTTCGGCCGCGTTCCGAGGCCATTGTGGCGGTTGTGGAGACGGCCCTGGCTGAGGTGGCTCCTTCTGTTGCTGCTGTCCCCTCTGTCCCCGCTGTTGCCGCTGTTGCCGCTGTTCCCGGACCTTGGAGACCCCCGGCGGCTCCCTGTGACAAGCCCTGTGGCCCTGGGGAGCTGCCCGCCGCCTCGTCGGCCAGCCCGGCAGCAATCCTGCCAGCACAGAATAGCTCACTGTGTTTCAGGGTAAAGTGACAATTAATTTCTATTTCCTGGCCTGGGTGCTGCTTTCTTCTTTAAGGAAGCTTCAAGGTTAAAGGTTCAACTCAGTTATGTCAGGGTTCAACTCTGTTTCGTGAAGGGGCTCTTGTACGAAAGCTTAAACTGGGATTGACTCTCTGCTAAGCGGAGGAGGCCAAACGTGTACCTACTGAGAAGCAGGTCCTAAGTGATAACGTTTTCTAAAGAGACTGCTAAACACATCTGAACAGTGCTGCTGCAGAACTCTGAATGGGGGGATAGCAACTGTCTTAACTGATCTGGAATCCTGAGTTTACTTTTCAGTGGACAAGAGGTGTGTCTCTCAAGGCAAACAAAGAGAGGAGTAACACCCGATACTCACGTCAACATAAATTTATGCTCAGAGCATAGGTGTAGGAACAGCATCGGTATGTATATGGAACATCGGGAGAGGAAGCTCTGTCGGTATTTACAGTTTTTCTACTACCTTGTCAGAGAGACGTCATCTCCAAATTAGAAATGGATGTATTTTGAAAAAGTGGTGGTGGATCGGATTTCTTCTTTCTAGTGTTAATATTTGCTCTTGAATCGTACTTAATACCTGGTAACGCCTCAATCAGTTGTCAAAAATAAACTTAAAAATGTGTAAGGCTTATCTATATTGGTCAGTATAAAGACCAAGGTCTTCTCTTCTCTTCTCTTCTCTTCTCTTCTCTTCTCTTCTCTTCTCTTCTCTTCTCTTCTCTTCTCTTCTCTTCTCTTCTCTTCTCTTCTCTTCTCTTCTCTTCTCTTCTCTTCTCTTCTCTTCTCTTCTCTTCTCTTCTCTTCTCTTCTCTTCTCTTCTCTTCTCTTCTCTTCTCTTCTCTTCTCTTCTCTTCTCTTCTCTTCTCTTCTCTTCTCTTCTCTTCTCTTCTCTTCTCTTCTCTTCTCTTCTCCTTTTTCTTTTCTTTTCCCCCAGTATTGTGTTTCTGTTCTCCTTCTCACTGCAGTCTTGATTTTGTTTCTTGTCCCTTAAGTATGTTTTCAATGTGTTGCTGAAACATTTTCCCTTTCAATCCAAAAAAAGGAGCTGTCACTGGTGAAGATTGGAGCTTATCTGAAAGTCCCTGAGCCCAGGAGCTGTCACCTTAGTCTTCCAATCGGACAAGGGTGACTTCATTTCTCATGTAAATGCATTTTTCAGGTTTGCATATTGTTTTTTCAGGAATGGAAAGTGTGTATAGAATGGATTTAAAATCAATCTTAAATGTAAAATGTCAAGGGAAAAAAGTTCTAATTACAACCTCTGCACACAATTTGCCAGCTGTGGGACTAGGAGTTTTCTTATTTACTGTGTTTTGTTTAACGTGTCTGAAGTTTAATGGATAGCAATCAAGGCGTGCTAGAAATATGAAAGCACTTTATGCTTTGTTCTCTCCGTCATTTTGGTATAACAAACTAGCTTATGTTTTAAACCCTCCATGAGGTTAGTGGTTTCCCTAAAGGTAACAAGTCCCTGTGTGCTACAGTAAGACAGTAACAAAACATGAAGTATAGAAGTTCATCCTGTCATTATTCAGCTTCTGCCTATGGACACACAATTACGCTTATTTAAAGCGGTATCACCTTGAAACCTAATCAGCATTTTAAAAAGGACTTTGTAGCAGTTATTGGCCAGTCCTAGAGGGCTGAGGTTTGTTTTGTTTTGTTTTACATTCAGCATTTCCATTTCTAGCTTACATTCCCCTGTTGTTTTGCATGAGGAAAACGTGCAACTTTACAAAGTAGAACGGAAAGAGCTGCTTTTTAGTCTAACTTTTCAGTTTTTCGTAGGAGTTTTAAATGTGGTAGGAGTAAAACACCAGAAGTACTGCTGCCAAAGTTATATTCAAACTCGTCTTTCTTGGAGAAGCAGAAGAAGCCCAGGGAGAAATAAATTTGCAAACATGCTCTTCATGCTCTCCTTTCCCAAGATTTCTCTGAGATATAGCCCATCCTCTGTGGGTTTTGAGGTATATGGTTCCCAGGAGTGAAAAGGAGGGCCAAACATCTCTCCTCTTGGATCTCAACATGCCAGGGCTTTAGTGTACTGCCACTTACGGCTCCGCTTTTTCACCTGGAAAAAGCAACCGCATGATGTAGACTGAGGAGCCCTCACAAATTAACTTGCTATCACAAAGTGACGCCCAGAAAAGGTGTATTTAAAAGCTAGGCTCATTGTAGAATCACAACAAACCCCTCATGACTGGTGCAGTAGACAGTGAGGTAGAGGGCGAGCCCTGGAAAGACAGAATAAAAGTAGCAGTGAGTTCTGGGTACCTTTGTGCACACGAAACAGAAAAACGCAGGCAGTGAAGTAATAGTGTTCCGTTACTAACACCAGCAATAGATAATTGCAACAATTATCTGTTAGATCATAGGTAATAATTAACAGATAATTGAGCAACTCCGGAAATCAATAAATAACTGATTCCCCTCAGAGAATGTCTTCTACATTTTTATATTTAAAAGACTCCAGAGTTGTAATGGATTAAAATCCTACGGAAGTGAAAGAAATGGCATCAGCCACTAGTTCTGCAGAAGCTAAAAGTAGTACTGATAGAGTTTGGATGGAAATTTTCACTTTGTGTGTTTAGTTTGGGGATTCTTTTTAAATCATTCATACCAGCGATTTAGTTCTTAAGGCTGTTTCTTTGAGATTAAGTGACAGGACTTCTGCTACTCTTTTCTTCTTGGAATGCTTCTTGATATTCTTACATCAACCAGAACTTCTGTCTCTGTCGCAGATGTCAACAATGACCGTAGTTAAGAAGCCCAAATCTTCAAAGCCTAAAAAGTCCTCTTCAAGGCGGTCTGGCAAATCCAAGAAACCAAGTACTAAAATACTGATGTCACGCACCGCAAACTGGGGCCGGATACCGCCTGCAGAAGATTTAAGCCAAGTCTCTGTGGCCCAAGGACGTGGAGGTGCTATTTACTGTAGATCATCTGAAAAATCTAAGGCTTTTGCCCCAAGAGATCTAAGTAAGTGTGCGCTTTATCCTGCCTCCATTTTCTTCAAAGCAAAAGTAGAAAATGCAGTTCTTACTTGTTGCACTGATAGAGAAGGGGACTACTGTGAACAAAGACTTCAAAAGCGAATCCCCTAAGGCAACTGAAGTGACTGATGTTACAGAAATTAATTTTGATATATTTACAATCAACAGAGAAATATGGGGAACTTTTTGTAATGCACAGATTCATCCATGTCTTTTCCGTTTTGCAAAGAAAAGTGTTTGATTGTTGCTATTCACAGCTTCCATTTTTCACACGTTTTTTGAATGATAACATGGCTCAGGAAAAGATCTGGTATCTGTAGGGGTACTGTCATTCCTAGTTACTAGTTTTTACCTTTTTTCCATATAATTTCAAGTCTAAGTTTGTGGTTTAAGTTATAATAAGGAAAAAAAACAGTAGTTGAGTTAATCAGGTTAAAGATTATAGATGGAGAGGAACTTGGCATTAGGTACTACAAACAGAATGGCAGTTAGCCTTGCCTTAGAAAAATTAAAATGGTTGACTAAAGTTGTTTTTTTTTTTTCCCCAAAACATTGTGTTGACCAGCCAATTTGAATTTGGCGGTATTAAAGGTGTCTGCAATAAGTTTTTCTGGTTTGGATTGTAGCTAGCTCCTCTAGGTGCTCCTGCAGAATAGTATTTTTTTAAATACCTTTCTTAGAAACAAACAAACAAAATCTCTTTTTAAATTTAACTTTCTTGCAGTTGTTAATGATGGAATTGCTCTGCCACAGAGCATTCTTTTTCCACCTGAGAAGATTTGTATGGATTGGCGAGAAACACAAAGTGATGGAGTTGGCCTGTACAATCTTGGCAACACATGTTTTCTTAATGCTACTCTACAGTGTTTGACCTACACACCCCCACTTGACAATTACATGCTTTCTCTTGAGCACGGCCAGTCATGTGAGTACTTTCTAACAGTATTTCTAATCTGTTGGATAGCTCTGAAGGTGAAAGAACAGCAGTGATTCTGTGAGATAAGCTTATTTGCCTGATTTTACCTGTAGAAGCTGGCTTTGAGCACTGTATTAGCAGTGGGCTCCGAATAGCATATGGAGTGCAATTCATGCACCGTGTTTGATTAATTAATTAATTAATTTATTTATTTATTAAAGGATCATTTATTTCTTCATGGGAATAATGAAGTGCATTGGACAGTAATGCATTTAGTAGTAATTTTAGAGAGTAATACATTTTGCAGCCTGTGGAGTTCACATTCCTGTCAGCCTTTACAAATGCAACTTTGCAGTAGTCTTTTAGATTTCTCATCACAAAATGCATTTGAATACAGGCTTAGTGGATATTTTTATTCTGTAAAGTTGTGTGAAATGAAATGTTACAAGACTGTTTGGACATTGGCATCTTGGGAGAATAGAATGTAGCAAGGAGAGTGGATATTGTATCTATAGTTTAAATTTTACTTAGATGTTTGTTTGTAGTTATGGAGATTTTGCTGGACTGGGATGCTTCTTTCACTCTTCAGGTCGTGAACAAGATTTTTGCATGATGTGCACGATGGAGACTCACATTAACCAGGCCTTGCATTGCACTGTTGATGCCATCGAGCCTATGCATGTTATCAGTAATCTCAGTCATAAGTGGCTTCAGATGTGTTTCTTTTCGATAGCTTGTAATCTTCAAATAATTATTTGATGTGTATAAGAGGTTTTAACACTATAAAGAAGAGAGATTTTAGAAATACAAGAACGATTTCATTTTTAAATGAGGTAAATACTATCATCTTCTTATTTAGGAATAGGACAACATTTCCGTTTTGGCAGTCAAGAAGACGCACACGAGTTCTTGAGCTATACTGTTGATGCTATGCAGGAAGCGTGCTTGAACGGAAGCACCGAGTAAGCATAAACAAGTTCACTTTCATACATTCTCTAGCACCTTCTAGTCCTTTATTTACTATCAAAAATGATCTCTAGCACCTTTTAGTGCCTTATTTACTATCAGCAATGAAGGTCTGCATCATCCTTGGTTTTCATAAAACTCTTTGAAGAGTTAACTCTGCGCCTTAAATCTTCTGAGGTCTGATTATAATTTATTTCCAGATTGGACAGACCTTCTCAAGCTACCACCATCATTCATCAAATATTTGGAGGATTTCTAAGATCGAGAGGTACTTTAAAAAATATTCCTGTCCTTAGAACTGATCTGTGTCTTTTGTCGGTAGTAAAGCAGTCTGTAGTTTGTCTAAAGTAGTATCTGTCAACAACTTGAATTTGGACAGTAAGTCTCCTTCACATGTTAAGCATTTATATTTTGCTTCCAGTGAAGTGCTTGAATTGCAAAGCAATTTTGGATACATATGAGGCATTTCTTGATATCACTTTGGATATAAAGGTAAGATGTTTTCTAAATATAATTCATGATGTTTAAGTACATGCATAACTTTCTAAATTAAACTTGTTTAACTTAAAAAACCAAAAAAAAACCACATATAATGTTAAAACATAAGAGCTCGGTGGTGCTAAGGAGGTGGATTGGACTTTGTCCTTCTGTGGAACCCATGTAAATAGTCTCCACATTTGCATTGGGTTTAAGGGGAAAGAATTCTCTTTCTGCAAAAATTATAATGCTGTCATACTTCTTTGTTGTTCTACCTCAATATACATCTAATTATTAGACTGATGAATTTGTCCCCAGTATTGATGACAAAGCACACTATAGATGCTGTCTAGGCTACTGGAAAAGTATTTGTTCCGAAGTCAAATGACTTCCAGGTGAAGTCAATGCTGAGCATGCTCTTTCTGCCTCCTTCTTCACAGTGCTCATAGTAGATTGCTTGAGTATGTTAGTAAGATTCTCTTATAAACTACTAGTACGTCTCTGGAATTTTGAATTACGGTGACTTTACGCTCTTCTTTCTCGCTGCTCTAGGCAGTTTCATCTGTTACCAGAGCTCTGGAACTCTTTGTGAAACCTGAAGAGCTGGATGGAAAGAATTGCTATAAATGTAGTGAGTAAGATTTTGACGAATTAGGTCTTAATCCTAGATGTCAGTTTTATATGTTGCATGACTCTGTTGGACTACCTCTAAACTTTGGATCTACTTACGAGTTTTGTGGAAGTTTATAAAACACTTGGATTTTTGTTTCTTTGGAGGGGGGAAGTCTTGTTCATAGGCATTCCCTATGGGTTTGCAATTCTCTGGCTTGTATTTTGCCATCAGAATTCAAAAAGAGCTACTTTTGTTCTTTCTATTTATTAGCTCTCGACAGTACTTTTCTTGATGTAAACTGCCTAGTTTCCGTTGTTCTCTGGGCTAGTGGCTAATTTTCACTGCTTACACTGTAGGTCCTACCTTGGAGCGGGCAATGTATCAAACTTAACTATTTTGTTTCAAAGGATGGCAGATGGTTTCAGTGTCTTTCCAGACAAGCTCAGTACATGAAGACTTCCTACTGTTAAATGTCTCCCTCCTGTAGAATGACCATGTGCTTCTGTTGTATTTTTGATGTTGATAGACGACCTATGTTGGAGATTATTTGCAATTTCTAGTCCTGGGGACCAAGGCTCTCTCATTCCACTTTCAGTATTTGTATTTCCCTTGAAAGCTGAAAGAATGTATCCAGGATTGGAGTTCAAATAGCCACTTTTGTAGGCCAAGAAATGGTACCTTGCCATCCAACCTGGTAATACCCTTTCGTGAGAGATTCCTGTTCCCGCTATGCTCTGAGTTGTTGGGAAAATTTACCTTCTTCTCTGTATTAACAGACCTGACAAGCAGTGCATGGGTTTATGAAAAGAAAAAAGACCAACCTATTATGGAAGTAAATGTCATTCAAATAGCATAGGCATGTGTGAGACATTAAAATGAGTTTGTTTTGGGAGCGAAAAAAGAAGATGCCTTCAAACACTTATCTCTGCTTGTTTTTAAGGTGTAAAAAGATGGTTCCTGCATCCAAGAGGTTTACCGTACACCGTTCTTCCAAGGTTCTCACAATATCACTGAAAAGATTTGCAGATTTCACAGGTGGAAAGATCAACAAGGTATATTTACCACTGTAATGCAACTATATCATCGTGGACATCCCCCAAAGCTGAAAGTTGTTAATATTTTCAGACAGTAATTGTAGACTAATGACTATGGCTTATTCTTTCTCTTAATATCAATAAAGTTCCCGCTTGACAAGAGGCATATGCTTTCCTCTGAGAAGGCTGATTCATCAGGAAACAGTTCTCTGCAACTTCTAGTCTTAAATGTTGTTTATGGGAAGACTTATTTGTAGTGAATCAAGAAATATATTCTAGAAATATATTCTAGAAATAATTTCTAGTCTGTGTTTTTTGGAAGTGTTTTTCTCTGGCTAGTCCACGAAGTACTCTGGGATAATTTTTCTATCTTCTTGGTCTCTCTTTAGGAGGTGAAATATCTGGAGTATTTGGACCTGAGAGCCTACATGTCGCAGTCAATGGGAGAACCACTGCTCTATGCCTTATATGCGGTGCTGGTACATCACGGTGTCAACTGTCACTCAAGACACTATATATGCTATGTACAGGTAGAAGTCAACAGCATTTCTAACAGGGTAAAGGTTGTGCTGGCAAACCAATTAAAGCATGACTAGCAGCTACTGTTTGTAGGGAAAAAGATTTCATTATATTTTTATTTGACATGTGTGTATTTTGTTCCTATCCGTGATTTCATTTGGAAAACGTGCAATTCACCTAAAGAAATTGTTGCCTTTATTTGCAGGCTGGTAATGGACTTTGGTATCAGATGAATGATGCTAAAGTAGTCCGTACTGACATTAAAAGAGTTCTTGGTCAGCAAGCTTACATACTTTTTTATATCAGGTAATAACAAATCTTAAAATGTGTTCAGAAGAGATTTACTTTCCTGTTATTGATATTTTTCTGTTTTGCAAGTGTTTTTCTTGCTATCCCAGGAAAAGATTATTATTTGTCTAATTCAGTTCTGTCTAACCTGAAATTCTCTGTGTCATTTATTATCTTTTGTTGCTTGGCCTTAAACTGCAGCACTTGTGTAAATTGCTATCTATGTGTTATCTGTAGCTGGCTAATTTAGAGAAGGAGAGAAATGAAGGTCATCTGTAGTGTAAGAATGAATTATTGCTCTGAAAGTGATAGTCTTAGTAGGAAGACTGTTCTCTACTTTTCAGTTTGTAATCTTGGCGAAGCCTTCTGTAGAGAAGGCTTCCATATCGTATGACCTGTTCCTCTAAAATTATAGGATGGGATTTAATCCAAGAGTAGGCTGAAAGAAAAACTAAACTACGATCACTGCTCTTTTCTGAAGGCGCTATGATTTGACACTTGGAGAACGTGCGTTTTACTTGCCAGCACCATCTTATCCCTGTTCATTCCCTCCTGGTCAGCAGGGGGCTAATAGTAAGCAGGCTGGATTTATGGGACCACGACTTCTTCCTCATATGATTAAGGTAATTCAGGGAAGCGGGAGGGCAGATAACAGCACCAAACTGCTAGTGGGTTTGGTGTGGCGTTTTTTGTTTGGTTTTCGGCATCTTAGTTTTGTTTTCCTTCCCACGCTGCAGCTTTCTTCACAGCCCTCATGCTACAGCCAGAGTCATTCAAACAGTGGTTACTGCTAAATTGTGCAGCCATGCGACTCCATTACTTTATACCTCCAAGACAGCTTTCTAAAGCACAGAGAGCTACGCTCTTTGACAATTTAAGCAGTGTACTAATCCTCAAATCATTTAAAAGAGGACTTGTTTTTCCTATCCTTGTCACTTTAGCTAAGACAGGGAAAACTAATTGTCTTATTCCTGAGCACCAGAACGATTACTTCAGGCTTTTCAGGGTATGTTTAAAGGGGAAAATAAATATATTTGGGAATAGCAGCAGGTAATGTTAAGTTGCTTGGCTGGTTTTCAAAGATGATGTTAATTTGATACCAATCTGCAGTAAACCAAAAGCAGGAATTGAATACGCTTATTGGACTTGCATTTATCCTTAAAGGGCAGTGTGTTTTTCTTTTTAGGTGTTAAGACCATTTGTAGAAACACTCAGTAGGAGAGTTTTGTGTTTCAAAATGTTACATGCAGTGTTTGCGTTAATCCGTCTTGCAATTTCTTCTTTTTAAATACAGAATTCAAGCCATTTAAATGGAAATGGATCCATAAAAGAGGATGCAAAGACCACTGGTGTCACCCTAAAAAGGCCATCTTCAGCACCACCAATGGCCTGTGTTCAAAACCAGGCAATTACCAGGCCTTCAATTACTGATACGTCAAGAAAACAGAAGATCACCATCAGTATTCACAATAAATTGCCTGCTCGTCAGACTGTGTCACAGCCTGACTGTCTTAGCAGTGCTGTGGAGGATGAAGATCTCTACCAGGCTGTTCCTTCATCCACAATTACAAATTCGGTAATGCAAATGAAGCAAATGCAAACAAACAAAAAAGTTTCTGATGAAATTTTTGTGGAGCCAACAGTGAATGAAAATCCTAAACTCAGCTCTGATAACACAGTCCCTTATGGTGCAGAATCTTCAGGAAAATCTGAGGAGGAGTCAAAGGGCTTATTTCAAAGGAATTGCAATGCAATGTCCTCTAATAGAATTTTGGTTGGAAAGGTAGTCCGTACATTGCATCATTCCAATTCTTCCTGTCAGAATGCTGACAAAGGAAGATCCCAGCATGAGCTGCCAAAAACAGATTCACTAAATGGTGCTATTAGGTTAGTTAATGAATCTAAAGAAAATGGACTGAAACTTGATGATTCCACTTGCCGAGTTGAACCTGTTAAACCTTCTGAGATGTTCTTTTCTAAAACAAATGGATTGCTTGAAACATAGATTTGCTCCATCGAGAATTTCTCACCTACGATGTATTCGGGAGTGTTTATTGTGTTCCTAATTCAGGTGAAATACTGAGAAAACACAGCACAAATGTGATCGTAAAACTTTGTGGTATTATTCCGTTAGAATTTGCAGACCTGAGCTTACATTAGAACTTGTCAACTTAAGCTCAGCTGACATAAAAATTCCTAAGTTTCATAAAGTAGATTTTGGGAGGTGAGTTGGGGTTATCTTTGAAGTGTAGATAATGCATACAACTCAAGACGGTCTTGCTTACCATTTAATGGAGAAATTCTGACAAGACTAGTCCTCAGTACTACTACAAATAGTATTTTTTTTGTCTGCTGACTTGTGCGTTTTAATTGCAGATGCCTGGAGCTATGCCTTCAGTCAATCGAGAAGTCATCACGGAGTCCCTCACAGCCAGCCAGCTGAACAGCTTGTCGGAGGAAATGAGGTAAAATGAGCACAGTCTGATTAAGACAAAATTTTATGGAAGTTCGTTACGTTTTTCTCTGTCTACTGATAGTATTTAATGGAAGGATTTAAATTAGTACAATTCCATACTGTATGTCCAGTGTTACGAACAGAACTAATGATCAGCACTGAGCATATCACTCTGATGCAGGTTGGTGCCTCAAGGAGAACTTGTGTTCCTTTATAGAATGTTTTTCCATTTTTCTCCACTGTCTGGAGAAACATTGGCTGTTCCCCGCTCGCCCCTATCCCTTTTTTCTCAGAGCAGCAGGTGGAAGGAGACGGATGTGTTTGCTTTTTTAGTGCAATGGCTTCAGAAGCAAGAGGGGAAAAAACACTTTCTCTGGGAGCTGGAGAAGGTGTCCTAACCACCGGAGAGGTTTCTAAATGGCATATCTTTGAGAGTGTTCCTGTAGTCCGGAGGTTTTTGTTTGTTTGTTTGACTTTGGAAGGTTTTCCTCTTAATATTCATGTCCTTCAGCAGAAGTGAGAAATGGATTTTTATTTTGTGCAGAAATTGCAGCAAACTTCCTCTCTTAAGTCTGACACTGAATGTAGCTCTAAAAACCTTTCCTCCTTAGCTATTGCAGATAGACGCCAAGATACAAAGGACGAGACTAAAACCACTGACAAAGAGCATTACCAAAGCAAGAGGGAACATGCTCCTACTGAAGAGAAGGAGAGTCAAAAAGCAGGTCCTTCCAGCAAGGGAAGGATAAAGTTGAATGCAAAGAATACAAACTTGAGCTCCTGATTGGCTTCATGCTGCACTCTGTGCTGTTCTTGTCCTAATCTTGGTCTCTCCATAGATAATATTTTTTTTTCTCTCCATTTGCCGAGGCGATCGGCTCCGGGGCAGACGCGTTCTGCAGCGGAGCGGGGGATCGGGCCAGGCAGGGCTAATTTTTCCGGCATCGAGCCTACTTGAGGGAGCCGCCAGGACCCGGCAGCCCTCGTGAGGGAGGCTGACAAGGCGAAGGCGGAGCCAGCAGCGCCCCCTCCCCAGGCATTCAAAAGCTGCCCCTAGGGAGCGCGAGCGACCAGGAGCGCGAGGGACCAGGGCGGGCAAACAGGGCGCGGCGCGTCAGAAGGGAGTGGCGCGGCAGTTAGCGCGGCAGTTCGCGCAGGCAGGGCAGAGTGCTCCCCCTACACACAAACAACACCTCCTTAACAACAGCCGTAACTAGGTAATAATGTGCCCACCTAGTGCTCCCCCTACACACAAACAACACCTCCTTAACAACAGCCGTAACTAGGTAATAATGTCTCCACCAGGCACGGCGTGCTCTCCAGGAAGTCGGTACACACCCAGACCGACTACCCGTTAAAAAATGCCGCAGTTCAGGTCACCGGATGCAAGGAGTGTCTGAACCTGTTGCTGCCATCGGTGGGAGGCAGAGAAACTGCGTGTGTGAGGTGCGAGCAGGTGGATGACCTGGTCCGCATGGTGGCGGAGCTCAAGGAGGAGGTGGAGAGGTTGAGGGCCATCAGGGAGTGTGAGCGAGAGATAGACTTCTGGAGTAACTCCCTGCAGGGCCTCAAGGGGAGGTACCGAGGTGAGACTCCTCAAATGGGGGTGGACCCCCTGCCCTGTAGCTGTCGGGCAGAGGGAGGGGATCTGGGAGCTGAGGAGGACTGGAAACAGGTCCCTGCTCGACATCGCAGGCGATGCCCTCCCCTTCCGGCCCCGCGTTCCCAGGTGCCCTTACACAACAGGTTTGAGGCCCTGGAGCTCGACAGACCAGTAGCTGAGGAAGAGGTAGCAAGTGTTCCCAGGAGGATGCCTAGGGTGAGGAGGTCGACTCCACGCCTCAGGACTGCCTCCACCAAGAAAGACAGGAGGGTTATTGTTGTTGGAGACTCGATTCTTAGGAGAACAGAGGGCCCTATTTGTCGGCCTGACCCTACCCGTAGGGAAGTCTGCTGCCTCCCTGGGGCCAGGGTCAGGGACGTTGCCAGGAAGCTTCCCAACCTGGTACGCCCCTCTGACTATTACCCTCTTTTGATAGTCCAGGCGGGCAGTGACAACATCGAAGAGAGAAGCCTCAAGGCTATCAAAAGAGACTTTAGGGGACTGGGTCAGTTAGTGGATGGAGCGGGAGTGCAGGTGGTGTTTTCATCCATCCCTATGGTGGCAGGGAGGGGTTCAGAGAGGACACGGAAAGCCCACCTGTTAAACACGTGGCTCCGGGGCTGGTGCCAACGCAGAAATCTTGTTTTTTTTGATCATGGGGCACTTTACTCAGCACCTGGCCTGATGGCCGCGGACGGGTCCCTATCTTTTAGGGGAAAAAGGATCCTGGGCCAGGAGCTGGCAGGGCTCATTGAGAGGGCTTTAAACTAGGTAGGAAGGGGGATGGGGCTGAAGCTAGGATTGTTGGGGCTGTGCCAGGGAGAACAATGGCAAGGCCGGAGGATAAGGCAATGGCCCAGCTGAAGTGCATCTACACCAATGCACGCAGCATGGGTAACAAACAGGAGGAGCTGGAAGCCATCGTGCGGCAGGCAGGCTACGACTTGGTTGGCATCACGGAGACGTGGTGGGACCAGTCTCATGACTGGAGTGCTGCAATGCCTGGCTATAAGCTCTATAGAAGGGACAGGCGGCACAGAAGGGGTGGTGGTGTGGCTCTCTATATTAGAGAGTCTTTCGAGGTTGTAGAACTTGAGGCTGGGAATGACAAGGTCGAGTCCCTTTGGGTTAGGATCGGCAGGGACAACAAGGCTAGTGTCCTGGTCGGGGTCTGTTATAGACCGCCGAACCAGGATGAGGAGACGGATGAGGAATTCTACAGGCAGCTGACAGAAGTTGCAAAATCGTCAGCTCTTGTACTCGTGGGGGACTTCAACTTCCCTGACATATCCTGGAAGCACAACACAGCCCAGAGGAAGCAGTCTAGGAGGTTTCTGGAGAGCGTGGAAGATAGCTTCCTGATGCAGCTGGTTAGTGAACCTACCAGGGGTGGTGCCCCGCTAGACCTTCTCTTCACAGACAGAGAAGGACTGGTGGAGGATGTGATTGTCGGGAGCTGTCTTGGGCAAAGTGACCACGAAATGGTGGAGTTCACTATTCTTGGCGAGGCCAGGAAGGGGACCAGTAAAACCGCTGTATTGGACTTTTGGAGGGCTGACTTTGATCTGCTCAGGACACTGGTTGGTGGAGTCCCTTGGGAGGCGGTTCTGAAGGGCAGAGGGGTCCAGGAAGGCTGGGCGCTCTTCAAGAGGGAAATCTTAATGGCACAGGAACGGTCTGTCCCCACGTGCCCAAAGACGAGCTGGCGGGGAAGAAGACCAGCCTGGCTGAACAGAGAATTGTGGCTTGATCTTAGGAGAAAAAAGAGGGTTTATAATCTTTGGAAAAGTGGGCAGGCCACTAGGGAGGACTTTAAGGATGTAGCGAGACTGTGCAGGGACAAAATTAGGAAGGCCAAAGCTCATCTGGAGCTCAATCTGGCTACTGCCGTTAAAGATAACAAAAAACGTTTCTATAAATACATCAATACAAAAAGGAGGACTAAGGAGAATCTCCATCCTTTACTGGATGCGAGGGGAAACTTAGTTACAAGAGATGAGGAAAAGGCGGAGGTGCTCAATGCCTTCTTTGCCTCAGTCTTTAGCGGCAATACTGGTTGTTCTCTGGATACTCAGTACCCTGAGCTGGTGGAAGGGGATGGGGAGCAGGATGTGGCCCTCACTATCCACGAAGAACTGGTTGGTGACCTGCTACGGCACTTGGATGTGCACAAGTCGATGGGGCCGGATGGGATCCACCCAAGGGTACTGAGAGAACTGGCGGAGGAGCTGGCCAAGCCACTGTCCATCATTTATCAGCAGTCCTGGCTATCGGGGGAGGTCCCAGTTGACTGGCGGCTAGCAAATGTGACGCCCATCTACAAGAAGGGCCGGAGGGCAGACCCGGGAAATTACAGGCCTGTCAGTTTGACCTCAGTGCCAGGGAAGCTCATGGAGCAGATCCTCCTGAGAGTCATCATGCAGCACTTGCAGGGCAAGCAGGCGATCAGGCCCAGTCAGCAGGGGTTTATGAAAGGCAGATCCTGCTTGACGAACCTGATCTCCTTTTATGACAAAGTGACGCGCTGGGTGGACGAGGGAAAGGCTGTGGATGTGGTCTACCTTGACTTCAGCAAGGCTTTTGACACCGTCTCCCACAGCATTCTCCTCAAGGAACTGGCTGTTCTTGGCTTGGACTGGCGCACACTTCGTTGGGTTAGAAACTGGCTGGATAGCCGGGCCCAAAGAGTTGTGGTGAATGGAGTCAAGTCCAGTTGGAGGCCAGTCACTAGTGGCGTCCCCCAGGGCTCGGTGCTGGGGCCGGTCCTCTTTAATATCTTCATCAATGATCTGGACGAGGGCATCGAGTGCACCCTCAGTAAGTTTGCAGATGACACCAAGTTAGGTGTGTGTGTTGATCTGCTCGAGGGTAGGAAAGCTCTGCAGGAGGATCTGGATAGGCTGCACCGATGGGCTGAGGTCAACTGCATGAAGTTCAACAAGGCCAAGTGCCAGGTCCTGCACCTGGGGCACAATAACCCCAAGCAGAGCTACAGGCTGGGAGAGGAATGGTTGGAGAGCTGCCAGGCAGAAAAGGACCTGGGAGTGATGGTGGATAGTCGGCTGAATATGAGGCAGCAGTGTGCTCAGGTGGCCAAGAAGGCCAACGGCATCCTGGCTTGTATCAGGAACAGTGTGACCAGCAGGGCTAGGGAGGTGATCGTCTCCCTGGACTCGGCTCTGGTGAGGCCGCACCTCGAGTACTGTGTTCAGTTTTGGGCCCCTCGCTACAAGAAGGACATTGAGATGCTTGAGCGGGTGCAGAGAAGGGCGACGAAGCTGGTGAGGGGCCTGGAGAACAAGTCCTACGAGGAGCGGCTGAAAGAGCTGGGCTTGTTCAGCCTGGAGAAGAGGAGGCTCAGGGGCGACCTTATCGCTCTCTATAGGTACCTCAAGGGAGGCTGTAGTGAGGTGGGGGTTGGTCTGTTCTCCCACGTGCCTGGTGACAGGACAAGGGGGAATGGGCTTAAGTTGCACCAGGGGAGTTTTAGGTTAGATGTTAGGAAGAGCTTCTTTACTGAAAGGGTTGTTAGGCATTGGAACAGGCTGCCCAGGGAAGTGGTGGAGTCACCATCCCTGGAAGTCTTCAAAAGACGTTTAGATGTAGAGCTTAGGGATATGGTTTAGTGGGGATTGTTAGCGTTAGGTCAGAGGTTGGACTCAATGATCTTGAGGTCTCTTCCAACCTAGAAATTCTGTGATTCTGTGATTCTGTGATTCTGTGATAATATGGTTTAAATCCAAATAGAATCATGCAATGAGGAAGATGTCACTGCAACAAATTCAACATCTAAAATCAAAGGTTACATTTTCCGTGGTTTTCTTCCTGAGCAGAAGTGTGTAGTACTCCTTTTATATTAATGTAGAGATTATTTCAAACAATCTTGAAGTGCTTGATGACTTAACAGTCTGCAGATTTATTATCAAGTCAAAACGAACAAAGAGACAAACAAAACTTGGTAGACTATCTTTTTTCCCAGTTTTGAATGACCACTAGGAAAGAAGCCCTGAAATAAAGAGGTTAAAGGCATATAGTTTTCATTTGATTTGATGATTAAGTGGCAAACAAGAGGAAGAGTTGCAAGATACCTCATTAAATTCAGTCCAGCCAAGTAGGAAAAGTAAATGTGGACAAGCTGTATCCTGGCAAAGAAGATAGTAGGTAGCAAGGAGGTTTAGCAGTCAAGATGGAAGGTGATGCCATGAGGATTACAGACTCGTAGTGTTCTAGTGAATCACAGCCTTCCTAAAAAAAACCTGCCTGAATAATTCATGTGAATAACATACTACCTTCAGCTATTTCAGCTTCTTGCTGTACAGCTGAATGCCTTTTACGTAATGTTTGGAGAAGTGAAATCTTGGAAGGGTGTTTCAAAACTTTTGCCTTGTTTGGATGATGAAGTAAATCGCCAGAGTCAGTAGATTCTGGCACTGACAAGTTTCTTTAAGCTTAAGAGCGAGTGCAATTGTTTCCAAGCATTTTTCTTTTCTGAGACAGGGAGCACCAGAAGTTGTCATCTTAAAATATGACATGGAGGGGAGGCTGGTTGTTCACACATTCTTGCCAACATTCATGCAATCTGTCCCATTATCAAGAACAAAATTAGGGACTGAACGTAGGTCTTTCAAATACCAGTGTTGCAAAAATAGACTTTTTACGATACTAATGTCAAAAGAATCCTGATTGTACTAGACTGGAAGTATCTCTTCTAGCTGAAAAATCAGGAACAGCACAGACGAAAATGCCTCTGCTCTACCGCTCTTCGGGCTTCAGTGAATTCTCTGGCCAGCAGATGGCAAACTCGTTCTTCCTAAACCAGTCCAAAGTATAGGAAGAAAGTAAACGTCTTGCATGCATTACACAGGTGCAGGGCATGGGGATCCCTGGGCTAAGATGTTCGTTGATAAATACAGCAGTACCTCACTTGGTTACGCTGCTTGCAATGTAAGCAGGATAGGAGGGCTGTGCAAAGCAATTCTGGTAAATTGAGGAATTCAAGTATTTCGTCAAGCCTAAAGATACTAATTAGTTTCCTTTTGGGGAAGGTCAGTCTTTCAAAGCAAAGAAAAAATGTCTCTTAAGCAGGATTTTCTGAATGATGGAATCTAATCTGAAAAAAGACCACTTCCACACGTTAATTATTTGCTAGTTTATTATTTTTGATTTTCTACTGTATTGAACCTCTCAAAGAAGCTAGGGACAGACTAGGAACAACGGAGGACTTGTTAGAGTGCCTTTTCAACCAGAATCATGTTCCTTTGAATAAATGAACAAGGATAGCTAGTGACAATTTGTGATTTAAGGAAATTCCAGATACGTGAGAGAAAGAGCAGCATTAAAGCAGTTAAATTCCTGCATTCCTAAGTGGTCACTCTATCAAGTTTCTGAACGCTTCTGTTCTGTGGCTAGGATTTGGTCAGCTTTGATCACTAGTAAAACAAGGATGCCATCCAGTCAAACCTTCAAATGACTGTAACTTACCTAAGGTCAACCATTTGCTATCAAAGCAGGTAGCTTTGTCCTAATATTCTGTACAGCTCACCAATTTTAGCATAGAATTCAAATGTAGTCCGTTTAATGGGAGGGCTTTGGAAGCCACCTTCTCCAGTCAGTTCAGCCCTGTAGTCAGAGAGCAGATCAATCCGTGTACGGGGTTGTGACTTCTCTCTTTGGAAAGAAAACCAGTGAGCCAGACAGTTCCATGTAGACTATCACAGCAGGGAATGACATTTCTTCCCTTTGTCTTTCAGATGCAGAGCTTACTGCTGGAAGCCTTCAATACTCAGACTAAATCTACCATCAAATCCGACAACCTTTTTACCATCGAAACGCAACAACTTCTTACCGTCAAACCCAACAACATCTTACAACTTCTTACCATCAAAAACCCAACAACTTCTTACAATTTCTTACCGTCAATCCCAACGTCTTCTTACCGTCAAAACCGACTGCCTTTTACAGTCAAAACTGACTGCCTTTTACCTTCACAACCGACGATGCAACCTCATCATGTTATAAATGAAGTCTCAACTCCCTCTGAATTTAGTAACATAAAAGAATATTTATAAAAGGCAAGTAAACAGCGCTGGGTGCACGGGGAGTCTATGCTCTACCACCACGCGCACCCAACCGTCAAACTTTCCAAATATATAGAGGACATTGCTGTTACATATTTACAAGAAACCCAAGTACGCCTATACATATGGATATCCTATCCCCGCTTCATATTAGAATTCTCTTTGTGGTGGTCCTTGTGGGTGAAAGGCTCACGGTTTCCCCATCACCATTAGCAACCTTTTGTTCCAGACTGCAGGAGTGGCTTCGACTGTCTCCCTCTTCTTCTGTACATGCTCTGCCCACCACAAGGTTCCCAAAAGCAACAAAACAGGATTGCTTTTCCTGCGTTTCATTAACCCTTGAAACCACACTAATAATATTATTATCATATAACATAAAACAATAAATGTTAACAGTTCTAACCAGCAACCCCCCCAGCAACTTCCGTGCCTTGTGCCTTAACAGAGGGGAAAACAAGCAACCCCAGACAGCAGGGCGTTGCCTCAATCCCCCTTCTTTATTTCCTCTAACCTCTTTACATTCCTGATGACCTCACCGTTAAGAGTCTGATGTTATCACCAACCAGGAGCCTTTCCGACCCCCATTGCCACATTCCCAAATCTCCCCCTTCTTTATTAATATCAGCCATTTTTCTGACACAAATTACCACTCCATATATAACAATCCCTCCTCTTCTTTTGAACGTCATTAATTCGTGTCTTGGCTTTGAATTTGGCCAAGGCCAATTGAACCATAAAAGAATGCTTTCACAATATTCTCGGTAAGATTTATAAACAAGTTTTTAGCAATGGTTGGAATCCCATAGTTAGCTCGTGTTTCAATTTCATGATTCCGCAGGGTGTATAATAATTGTACTTTTCCCAATTAACCCTCCTTCATTATTAGCTCTTACCTCTATCCGCCATTGATAGGGGACCTCTTTCGTCTCGTAACTGGTTATCTTATTGCTTTCATTACATCGAGCATACTCTGGTTTCCATAGCATAGGTTTAACAGGCATAGTAGTGTTTGTTCCTGAATTCTTCCCCTCCAGGTGTTAACAATACATTCACTACAATTCTGAGACCAATAGCATGTAATTAGGAAAGGTCCGGTAAAGACCATGTTACCCTGTGGTTATTACCCTAAGGGGTTGCAGCCCTTGGTAAACCTTCTTGAGCCGCAGTACTGGTCCCTTCTCCAGTCTTGCCCTCTCCCTGATGCTTCTTAGGAAATGGTCCAGACTTACACACGCAATGGCTCTTCTATTTGCGTTCAACTTTTCCATGAGTTAGTGGGGGCGCGATTCAAAGCAGATAACCAATCATCTAGGTAAATTTTCTCACCTATTATTTTAAAATTTTCAGGTAATTCAAGATGTTGTGGGTATCTCTACTGGAGGTGGCACTCCCCCTATGGGATTTTGGGGTCCCCAAATCCTTCTATTAGGGCCTTTATATGAGTTTCCAATGATTGCTAATATTCTAATCAGTACAAGATTTAATATACATACAATTAGCATCCAAAGGGTAGCTATGCCCTGATATGCTTCAAGTTCTTTTAAGCTTAACTTTCAGATCTCCAGAAGTAGACTCAACCTTCCAGGTTCCTGTTACGGGTCCCTTTAGTCGTGATGCATGTGTCCACCCCTCTTCCACCGTTCTTATAGCTGTCTCTTTCGTAGTTCAGTAAAGTCCACCTGTATTCTCTCAAATGGTCGATACGCAATTCGTCTTCCTCCAGCAGGTGCTTGCCTAATCACCTTCTTATTCACTTTTTGACATGTTAAGCATCCTTGGACGGTTTGTTTGGCTATCTCATATATTCCTACACACCTATAAAATTTTAGAAATTGATCACTCAATGCTTTTGTTCCCCAGTGGGTTTGTAGGTGTAGCTGTAAAAGTAGACACCTAGTTTGTTCCTTTGGCAGTATTTCTCTTCCATCATGCAGAATCCATTTTCCTTCTTTCAGTTCTGCTCCTATGGTCTTTATAATTTTTATTTCTGTTTCTGTATACTTTTTCTCTTGTGTCCCTTTTCCATTATCCGTTTCTTGTAGGGTTAGGACTACATCATGCTTCCTAAGAGCTGCTTCCCTAGCTTCTCTATCCACTAGGTTATTCCCTCTTATGTGGAAGCCAGTTCCCTTTTGATGTCCTCTGACATGTACCACAGCAACCTCCCTAGGTCCTCTCAGTGCCTGCAATATTTGAGTAACTAAAGTTTGGTGAATCAGCCCTTTTCCCTGTGTGCCTATGAGTCCCCCTTCTTCCCAAATTTTCCCAAATGGGTGGACTATTCCATAAGCATATTTAGAGTCTGTATAAATAGTGCCACTTTTTCTTTTCAATAGTTCTAGGGCTCGTAATAATGCATAAAGTTCACGTGCTTGAGCGGACCAGGCAGCGCTGAGTGGTCCTGACTCTATTAGGACCATATCCCCATTTACAATGGCATACCATGATCTTCTTTTTCCATCTACTATTTTGGATGATCCATCAATAAATAATTTTTCCCCTGTTTCTAATTCTGTCTCCTCAAGATCGGGTTGGATTTTGGTTTGCAATTCAATCACTTCCACGCAGTTATGTTGTAGTTCTGTTAGGGGTTCCCTATATCGAAATTGTGCAGGGCTCTGTGCAGCAGTTATTTTTCATTCTAAATCAGGGGAGTCGATCAGGATGGCCTCATACTTCAGCATCCTACTATCAGTTAACCATTTTTCAGCCTTCTGCTGGAGTACTCCCCTAACATTATGTGGAGTATATATCTTCAGAGGTGCCCTACAAGTGACTTTTCTAGCTTCCTCAATCAGTAAGGCAGTAGCCACAATTGCCTGTAAGCACACTGGCCACCCCCTACTCACAGGGTCTAATAGTTTGGAACGATATCCCACAGGTTTCTTGATTCCTGCCCATTCTTGAGTTAGCTGTAATTGCAACTAACATATGCAGTTTGGTTAGAAACATTTACAAATAAATAAAAGGGTCTTTGTAAATCTGGGAGGCTCAGCACTGGAGCTTCTATTAACATTTTCTTGATCAATCTCAACTTTTCCTCATCTTCCTCGTTCCACTTAATTTTTTCTCCAGTCAATTTTTCATATAAAAACTTTGCCTTTTCACTAAACCCTTCAATCCAGGGTCTACAATATCCCAAGAGTCCGAGCAGTTGCCTCACTTCCTTCTTCGTTTTGGGTGATGATAGGGCTAAAATCCCAGATACCCTGTCAGCATCTGATTTTTTCTTTCCTTGGCTAAGCCCATGTCCTAAGTACCTTACTTCTTTTTCCATGAATTGTAATTTAGATTTTGAGACCTTCAACCCTTTTTCCCTAAGAAATTAAGTAATTCGATAGTGGTTCTCCGTGTCTCTTTTTCAGTCTCCCCAGCTATTAATAGGTCATCCACACATTGCAACAATTTCACTTCCCCCTTTACCTCAAAAAGTTGTAATAATTTTTCTAAGGTTTGGCCAAATAAATTTGGGGATTCAGTAAATCCCTGAGGAAGTACAGTCCATCTAAGCTGTTGTCGCCTTCCTGTTTCGGGGTCTTCCCATTCAAAGGCAAAGTAATTCCAAGACCCTTCACTTAATGGGCAGGCCCAGAAAGCATCCTTCAAATCTATTACACTATACCATTTATGCAGAGGTGTTAGGTGGTTTAATAAAGTATATGGGTTAGCCGCCACTGGAAATTTGGTTATGGTTCGCTGATTCACAGCCCTAAGATCCTGAACCAACCTGTATGATCCATCAGACTTTTTTACTGGCAAAATGGGGGTATTATGTGGGGACATACATGGTTCCAGCATCCCCTTTTGGAGCAACCTGTCTATAACTGGTGTTATAAATGGCTAAATCCCAAAATAGGATAATAATCAACGTTTACAATTTATTAAAGGAATAGAGGTAAGCAAACAGTGCTGGGTGTGCCGGGAGTCTCCGCTCCACCTAGACGCACACCCATTACATCAAGATGATGATTTTTTTTGCTCCTAGACTAATACATATTCATTACTACTTCTAAAAAAAACAGGGTTATTATAATTAGTTCCAGAATCTGAACCCCCCTACTGGAGCATGCGTATCAGTCTCTGGTGGTCCTTCTGGGGGTCTCTGGGGGTCTCCCATGCTGAAGGCTCATAGTCTTCCTCTCAGGCTTTTTTTCTTGTCCTTCTTTGTACTTCTTGGGTGCATGTCAAAAGCTTGCACAGCGTTCCCTGCAAGCTTTGTCTTTTAGCCGTCCTTCAGCTTTTCCCTTCTCCTTCATCTCCTGGCCAGATATCAGGGGCTTGCATAGTGTCCTATGCAAAAGTCATAATAGTTAGCAGTTGTTCTGAAACCCCCGGATATCAGAGACTTCAAGGAAAAAACTTACGAATACATTTTCCTTCAAGCTCTCTATTAACAAGAATTGTTAAAACATTCCTCACAATCCCTTATCTTCTTTTTAATATTCTCAATTCGTGTCTCTTTTTCAACTTTTGCCATTAATAACTGGATTTCATCAGTCCGTTCTCGGAGGGTCCAGTTCTTAAGCATCATAACTGACATATCCCCTTCCTTTTTTAATGAAGTCATTACAAACGTACTATTTATTATCCGGCGTATCAATAATGTAAAGCAAGGTATCATACAAGGTATGAATAATAACATCATTACACCACATAAAAATAAAAATAACATCCTTTTAACCCATGGTCCACCAGGCAACCATGAAAATAAATCCCAATCCATACCCTTCCAAGTTTGTGCTGGGACGTGGGCTCATTTCTAATTTCTTTTGTTATCTGTTTAACCACTTTCCCATTATCGTCAATTTGTAAGCAACAATTAGAATCATTTAGTTTCCCACACACACCCCCCTCTTCTGCTAGTAAATAATCTAAAACCATTCTATGTTGAAAGATAGCATTCCTCATCTGGGTGGACTGATCAGCTAAAAATCCAAAGCCGTCACTGTTTGATTGGTTATTATTTCGAGGACAGCTTGCAACCTAATTATTCGATTCAAATTATAAATAGGTTCTTGGGCTCCTTCACGACTTGTCATATCACGAGCTGACCAGAAATGTTTAAAGAACACTTGTGTCCCATTCTCATCTTGCCACCTCCAGCAGTAGACTCTTACCACATGCTGCTCCCTAGTGGTGTTATCGTGCTGACGACTCGGGATTTGAACATCAAATTGTCCCTTTGATTGTGCTCTTGCCATGGTTTCACATCCAGGTCCAAAAAATTTCTTATATGAGCATTTCAGCCAAGTCCCGTTTTTCAGCTGGACATGTGTAGCGTTCCATTTTCCTTTACTTAATGTACAGTTTATAGGTCCACATTCAGGATCAGTACAATCATATCTGGGAGATAGAGTCCATTTACAAAAGCTTTTTCCTACCTTTACCGTTCCTGTTGTGTTTAAACAGTATATACCCTGCTCTGACAAGTGCAATTGCCATGGGCCTTCTTCCTCTTTCCAGAATTGTGTACCATTATGAACTTCACTCAAATTACTAACCCACCACTTAGGTTCAACCGGGCCAGATGAGCATTAGTTCTTTTTTAGCTTTAATTTCAGTTCCCCAGGAGCAGACTCAACCCTCCAAGTTTGGGTATTTATTGATCCTTTTACTCTAGATGCATGGGTCCAACCCCTTTCTGCTGTTCTCACAGCTGTTTCAGTGGTAAGTAAAACAAGGTATGGTCCCTTCCACCGGGCGTGTAATGATTCTTCCCTTCAAGTTTTTATTAAGACCTTGTCCCCTGGTTGTATTTGATGAATAGCAAACCCTAAAGGTGGTGTCTGAGCCATTCTTCCAATTTCTCTTAGCTCTTGCAATCTTTTCCCAATAGTAATTACATATTTCTGGATACTACGATCCTCAACTACATTGTTTCCCAGAGGCATTCCCTGTGAATAAGGCATACCATATAACATTTCATATGGTGATAATCCAGTCTCACTGTGTGGTTTAGTTCTTATGTTTAGAAGTGCCAATGGTAAGCATTTTGTCCAGGGCATTTGTGTCTCAATCATTAATTGAGCCAGTTGTTGTTTCATTGTTTGATTCATTCTCTCTACTTTCCCTGAGCTTTGTGGGTGCCATGGAGTATGATATTCCCACGGAATACCTAATGATTGACACAATGATCTTATTATTTTAGAAGTAAAGTGTGTGCCCTGATCAGAATCAATATACTGGATTATCCCATATCTAGGTATCAGGTGTTCTAATAAATTTTTTGCCACCATTTGTGCTGTAGCTTGTGCTACGGGATTAGCTTCTACCCATTGTATTAAATGATCTACTATTACCAATAAATACTTTATCCTCCCCACCTTGGGCAATTCAGTGAAATCAACTTGTACTTTCTCGAAAGACCTATAAGCTGTTTTTCTTCCTCCCGCGGCTGCTTGTCGAAACACTTTCTTATTTACCTTCTGACAAGTTAAACAACCTTGTGTGATTTGCTTTGCTATTTCAAAAACCCCTATGCAAACAAATTGTTTAAGTGATTACTTAATGCTTTTGTACCCCAATGTGTTTGTGTATGCAAACGTTTCAATCTTTGCTTTGCATAAGCTTGTGGTAATATCTCTCGCCCGTCTGGCAATGTCCATTTTCCTTGTTCTAATCTAGCACCTATTTTCTCCAGTTTTGTCTGTTCTTCAGGAGTAAACTTTTTTTCTTCTCCCTCTCATCTTTCTTCCTCCTGTACTATATTAATTTTAGCAGCCTGAGTTCTCAAGGCTGCTTCCTGAGCTTCTTTATCTGCTAGATTGTTCCCTCTGATGTGGTAATCTAATCCTTTTTGGTGTCCTTTTACATGTACCACTTCTGTTTCTTTTGGTTCTCTTAATGCCCTTAAATTTTTTATTGTTAATTCTTGATGTATAAGATTCCTCCCTTGAGTATTAACGAAACCTCTTTCTTCACAAATTTTTCTGAAGGTATGAACCACCCCATATGCATATTTAGAATCTGTATATATAGTTTCACTTTTCCCCTTTAATAGTTCCACGGCCCAATATAGGACATACAGCTCACAAGCCTGAGCTGACCATGATAGACTCGAGGGTCCTGATTCCACAGGTTCCAGGTGCTTATTAATTATTGCATATCCTGATTTCCTTTTTCCCTCCACTACTCAGGAGGAGCCATCTATGAACAGTGCTTCTCCCTTCTCTAATTCAGTATCTCTTAAATCGGGTCTTACTTTAGTCTGGGTCTCAATTACCTCTAAACAGTTATGTTGTAATTCCTCTGATGGTTTTCCGAACAAAAATTGTGCTGGACTCTGAGCAGAGGTTACCCTTAGTTATAAGTCAGGGGAGTCAATTAGTATAGCTTCATACTTTAGGATCTGGCTGTCTATTAACCATTTCTCTGCTTTCTGTTGTAAGACACTTCTGACATTGTGTGGAGTATACACTTTTAAGGGAGCATTACAAGTGATCTTTCTAACTTCCCGTATTAATAATGCCGTAGCGACCAAAGCTTGGAGACAAGCAGGCCACCCTCTACTTACTGGACCAAGTAACTTAGAACAATACCCCACGGGTTTCTTAATTCCTGCCCACTCTTGAGTACGAACTCCATATGCCGTCTGGTTTGATGTGTTCACAAAGGGATAAAAAGGTTTTTCTAGATCCAGAAGGCTCAACACAGGTGCTTGTATTAATGCCTCTTTTATTTCTTCAAATTGTTGATTATCTTCTGCAGACCACTTAAGTTGGTTCTTAATTACTTTCTCATATAAGAATTTAACTTTTTCACTGTAGCTTTCAAGCCATGGTCTACAATATCCTAATAATCCCAATATTTGCCGGATTTCCTTTTTAGTTTGTGGGGGTCTTAAGGATAGGATCCCACATACCCTGTCAGGATCTAACTTCTTTTTTCCATTACTTAACCAATGTCCTAAGTATTTTACTTCCTGTTCCACAAATTGTAATTTTGATCGAGAAACCTTTAATCCCTTTTCTCCCAGGAAACTGAACAATTTAATAGGAGCTTCTCGGGTTCCCTCTTCAGTTTCTCCTGCTCCTAATAGATCATCCACATATTGCAATAATTTTACCTCCCTGGGTAATGCAAAATCTTGTAAAACTTTTTCTAAAGTTTGTCCAAATAGATTTGGTGACTCTGTAAACCCCTGTGGTAGCACGGTCCACCTTAATTGTTGTTTCCGTCCCGTTTCAGGGTCCTCCCACTCAAAAGCAAAATAATCTCTGGATTTTTCATCCAGAGGGCAGGCCCAAAAGGCATCTTTCAGATCTATTACGCTATACCAAGTATGTTTGGGAGAGATATGACTTAGTAAAGTATAAGGATTTGCCACCACAAGGAATTTAGTGATTGTTCGCTGATTTACAGCTCTCAGGTCCTGTATGACCCATCCGATTTCTTTACAGGGAGGATGGGTGTATTATGAGGTGACATACATGGTTCTAGAGTTCCTTTTTCCAGAAGTCTATGGGTTTTAATCCTTTTCGACCCTCCATTGGTACAGGGTATTGTTTAATTCTAATTGGACGATGTGGATCCATTATTTGAACATTTATGGGGTCCATTTCTATTTTTCCAATTTCCCCTTCCTTATACCACACTGAAGGGTTAATGAATTCTTCGTCTTTTTGTATCAAAGTGTATAATTTAATCTGCAATTTATCCCCTTGGCTTTGAATGCTTAAGTTTAATTTTAAAATCAAATCCCTTCCTAGTAAATTGTACTCCGCTTCAGGGAGCAAAAGTAAATCATTAAGGCAGATTTTTTTATCTGTTTTTGTTTCTACATCTTTCAAAACAGGTACCTTAAAGGGCTCTCCTTTTGCCCCTATTACAGACATGCAACTCTTCCCTTCTTCTATTCCTTTTGGAAGTTTTTGAATAGTGGATTTTTCAGCCCCTGTGTCTACTAAAAACAAGACTTCCTCTTTATGGGGACCAATTAATAGTTTTATCAATGGCTCTGTTGATGTTGAAGTCCCCAGAAGATATAGCCCCTGACACCCCTATTCTTCTTTGAATATTTTCTCATCTTGTTCCCGCTTATGATATTTCCTCTGAACATGTCCCTTCTTGTTGCAATAGTAACAGACGGGAATTGTCGATTTCCCTCGACAAGGCTGACCCCTAGGGGTTTTTTCTATTATTTTTTTTTCTCCTCTCCCCGGACAAGGTCTTTTTCTGACTTTCTCTTACTGCTGCTACAAAGATCTTGGCTTTTGCTTTTTGTTTTTCCTCCTCTCTCCTAACATATACTTTCTGTGCTTGCCTAAGTAATTCTTCGAACCCTCTCTCTTGCCAATCTTCTAGCTTTTCTAATTTTCTTCTTATGTCCCCCCCCAGGATTTAGCTATGAATTGTGTTCTAAGGAGTGCAGTTCCAACTGCTATATTCGGATCAATTCCCAAAGACATTTGTAGGCTTTTCTTTAATCTCTCCAACCATTCTGTTGGAGATTCATCTTTTCCATGCTGTTCATTAAATGCTTTATCGATGTTTTGTCCTCGGGGAACTGCTTCCCTTATTCCCTGTATGATTAATGTTCTCCAATCCCTCATATTTTGTCGTCCCTGGGGTTGTTGATGATCCCAGTGGGGATCCACATTTGGCCATTTTTGGTCTCCTGGGGGTCCTGCTTGATTTTGTCTTTCCCAAATCCTCATTCCGGCTTGCCTAATCATTCCCCTTTCCTCAGCAGTAAACAAGATTCTTAAAATGGACTGTATTTCTTCCCAGGTATAAGTATTAGGGCCTAGGAATTGGTCCAGTTTTTCAGCTACTCTGAGGGGGTCATTTAATAGGATCCCCATTTCTTTCTTAAAATTCCTTACATCTGTGGTATTTAAGGGGACTGCCATGAACCTGATGCCTCACTGATTGCCTCCGAGGGTTACCTCTCTTAATGGATATAGAGAAGCTTTCTCAGATACGGAAGTCCTACTTCTTGTACATGCAGCCGGAGGCAGGTCTAATTCCGGTGCTGTTAGTGGTGGAGGCAGGGACAACGGTGGTACTGCTGGAGATATTACGGCCACCGGAGGGGGAGCCGCCAGGAGTGTATTGTTAGGATATAGAGGTGGTAAATTATCCAACGGCTCCCATTCATCATTTTTTTCTTTCTCCTGTTTTTCTTCTTCTTCAAAATTCTCATTTGTTTTTAGTGTAAATATTGAGGCTGGACGTGAAGTCCTAATCCATAATTTTGCATAATCACTTTCTTCCCGGCAAAAAGGTGTTTTTGAATTAACATGTATATTTAAGGCCTGGCAGATCCAGTCTTCAAAAGATCCAAAAGCAGGCCAGAAGACATGTGGTCTTAAAGGCTCCTTTGGCCATTCTATCATACAATACTGAACCATTTTTAATTTACTTTTTCCCTTTCTGGGGCCCTTATCGTTCCAGTTTCCAATCATTACTCCTAATGGACTTTCTGGTGGTATATCTGGTATTTCGCTCCCTTCCTTCTGGTTCTTGGTCTTTGACTTTGTCTGACCCATCTAAGAATTTTACTATGGCAATTCCCACAGCCCTTGATAACCTTAGTAAGAGTGTCTTGCAGGGGGGTTAGGACCTATCACCCACCCACGGATCCTATAGGAATCACTTTGGTCCTTCACCGGCCAAGTCCCTCACGGGAGATTGGAAACACGGTTAGAAGACCTCCACACTCACTTCGGAACTACGTTCCGTCTCAGTCATGCTCTTATACACACACAGGCAACCGAATCCCACACAACCGAACGGTATACACCTTAAACACTTACGACTCCGTCGTCTTCATCCAGATCTTCGCGCGCAGAATTACAGGCAAAAATAATGCTGCAGCCGGCACGGGAGCTCATAAAAATCAAAATCTTTGCTTACCTTTATTCAGGTTCAAGATAGCATTGGTTCCAGACAGGAGCCACCAAATGGTGGGGCGCCTCTCCTAGATTAAAATCCAGGAACCAAAACCATCCCGGACAAGCCCCCAAGTTGTTATAAATGGCTAAATCCCAAAATAGGATTATAATCAACGTTTACAATTTATTAAAGGAATAGAGGTAAGCAAACAGTGCTGGGTGTGCCGGGAGTCTCCGCTCCACCTAGACGCACACCCATTACATCAAGATGATGATTTTTTTTTGCTCCTAGACTAATACATATTCATTACTACTTCTAAAAAAACCAGGGTTATTATAATTAGTTCCAGAATCTGAACCCCCCTACTGGAGCATGCGTATCAGTCTCTGGTGGTCCTTCTGGGGGTCTCTGGGGGTCTCCCATGCTGAAGGCTCATAGTCTTCCTCTCAGGCTTTTTTTCTTGTCCTTCTTTGTACTTCTTGGGTGCATGTCAAAAGCTTGCACAGCGTTCCCTGCAAGCTTTGTCTTTTAGCCGTCCTTCAGCTTTTCCCTTCTCCTTCATCTCCTGGCCAGATATCAGGGGCTTGCATAGTGTCCTATGCAAAAGTCATAATAGTTAGCAGTTGTTCTGAAACCCCCGGATATCAGAGACTTCAAGGAAAAAACTTACGAATACATTTTCCTTCAAGCTCTCTATTAACAAGAATTGTTAAAACATTCCTCACACTGGTTTGAGTCCTCTTTTCCCCTCCAATGGGATAGGATATTACCTAATCCTTATTGGCTGTTGTGGATCCACTATTTCTAGTACCAAGGGTTCCATACCTAATTTTTCTGAATCTCCCTCTTGGTACCATACCTGTGGGTCTATTTCTCCCTCATCTTCTTGGGTTAGGGTATATAGCTGAATTTTAAATTCTCCCCCCGGCTCTTGATTTCCAACCCTAATCTTATTATTAAGTCCCTTCCTAATAGATTGTGCTCAGCCTCAGGCACCAGCAATAGGTCATTGAGACATAGTTTCTTTTCTGATTCTATTTCTATATTTTCCAATATAGGAACCTTAAAGGGCTCACCTTTTGCTCCTACTACCATGGTATTCCGCTTTCCTTCCTTAACCCCTTTTGGTAATATTCTCATAGGAGATTTCTCCGCTCCAGTATCTACCAAAAAATACACCTCTTCCCTCTGGGGACCTATTAATAATTTTATCAAGGGCTCATTCGATGTTCGGGTCCCCAAAAGATATAGCCCCTGACACCCCTAGTCTTCCTTCAACATTTCTTCATCCTGTTTCTTTTTTCTACAGTTCCTCTGAAGATGCCCCTTTTTGCCACAATAGTAACAGATAAGGATTCCATCTTGTCCTTTCCATTTATCCATGGGTTCTCTTTCACCCTGTTTTTTTCCTGATCCTATCCTGCTTTCCTGTCCACTTGGTTTTTGACTTTCCCTTATTGCTGCCACAAAAACATTTGCTTTTGCCTTCTGTTTTTCCCCATCTCTCCTCACATAGACCTTTTGTGCTTCCCTCAATAATTCTTCTAATTCTTTTTCATGCCCATCGTCAAGTTTCTCCAATTTCTTTCGGATGTCTTCCCAGGATTTTGCTACCAACTGGGTTCTCAACAGTGCCCCTCCTGCAGGGGAATCAGGATCTGTCCCCGAATACATCTGAAGGCTTTTTCTCAGCCTGTCTAACCCTTCAGTTGGAGATTCATCTCTGCACTGACACTCGTTAAAAGCTTTATTTATATTTTGTCCCCTTGGAACCGATTCCTTTATCCCTTGTATCATTATGGTCCTAAGATCCCTCATATTTTGCCTCCCCTGAGCAGCCTGATGATCCCACTTAGGGTTGGTATTTGGCCATTTCACATCCCCTGGAGGACCTCCCTGATTTTGTCTTTCCCACAGTCTCATTCCTTCTTGCCTGATCATTCCTCTTTCTTCTAGAGTGAAGAGGATTCCTAATATGGACTGCATTTCTTCCCAGGTATACGTGTTTGGACCTAGAAACTGGTCCAATCTTTCGGCAACTCCTAAAGGGTCATCTAAAAGGTTTCCCACTTCCTTCTTAAAATTTCTTACATCTGACGTGTTCAAAGGAACCACTACAAACCCTATTTCCCCCTGGTTCCCCCCAAGGAGTACCTCCCTCAAAGGTGATTCAAAGATTGAAGCCGAAATTCCTTGAAGTGGTATATTCTTTATTGCAGCGCTGGATGCATGGGGGATCTCTCCACCTATCATGCATACCCAAAGCGGAAAGCAGTCTTGAATTTATACAATCAATCTACTAATATTCTACAAGTACCTATACATGTTCATCACCTATCCCCACCTTCCCTCATTTCTCATGCTAATTAGCTTTTTGGCACCTTGTGCCTGTGTATAGCCTCCCAAGAATTGCAGGCAGGGGTCTTTGGGATGTGGGCAGTGGTCTTTGGGAGGAAGAGCCCGAGTCCTCCTCACAGTGTACTTTTCACCATTGGTCAGGATTCTGCTGAGTTGGCATGTTTCTGAATTGCAAGAGCTGGCTTTTGCTGATTCTTCTGTTTGTTGTATCTTTATCATGAATTCCGATGTTCTGAGATTTATAGTCCTTACATCTGTTTCTCTGTCTGTCTGCCACTTCCTTATCGGGGGATTGTCCTTGCCTCCCCAATGTCTCCTTAATCAATCTCCCCTTTTCTTTTCCCATGCAAATTCTTTTGCATCAGATTTTTTATTCGCAGTAACACAACAAAGCAGGCATCTAAACAACATGCACACAAATATTCCTAACACCACTAGCGCAATTAGAGCAATGAAAACTTGTTTCAACCATTGGAAGTTGGGCAACCAGGAGGTTAACTTATTCCATATTTCACTAAAATGCCATGAAAGATCATCTTTACTGATTTCATGTATGATCTTTGTTTGCTTCCCTATTTCTTCCAGGTCAGCAGAGATTCTTCCGCTCTGATCTACATACAGGCAACAACTTGTGTTTATTACTGTACAGACTCCCCCTTGAGCGGTCAATAACAAGTCTAGGGCCATCCAATTTTGTAATGCTACCTGTGATAAGCTAGATATCTCTTCTTGATGAGCCTTTATAGCATCCGGAGTTTTGTTTTCTAACTTCTCTATAATTGCAGAAATATTAACTATTGCCTTTTCCAGTTCACTCACTCCTAACCATCGAACAAAACTATGAAAAGCAGTGGGTCTATCAACGGATTGTTAATTTGTTGTCTGATTCTCCTGATATGATCACTCAAGTAACCATCATATTGGGGACTGCTGCTCCAAGAGTGCAAGTTCCCTTCCAATTCTCGGGCAAGACCTTATGGGCTGTATCATTGCATAGCCAATACCACCCTTTTCCTTCTGGAACCGGCCAGCTGGTTGAATTTGCCCAACCGCTAGTCGTACTAATATCAATTGTTCGATTACAAGATGTCTGATTTCCCACATAAGTAGTATTCGTATTTATACAATCCTGTTTTCCCATACTGTGGTGGTTTTACCGTGCTGGGCAGCTAAACCCCACAACCGCTCTCTCACTCCCCCTCCTTTAGATGAGGAGGGGGAGAAGTAAAGCAAAGAACAACTCACGGGTTGAGATAAGGATAATTTAATTAAAGGGAAATAATTATAATAATTAAATAAAGACTACCATGAACTAAACAATTTAACTAAGGGGAAATAAAAGGGAAAGGGGAAAAAAGGGAGGAAAACAAACAAACAAAATAAATGAAAGCTATATGGAAGTGCAGAGGAAAGAAATTACTCTCTACTTCCCACAAATGAGCGATGATTGACCACGTCCTTGAAGCAAGGCCTCAACGCACGCAGCCGGTGTTTGAGAGGAGGACCGACGTCTTCTCAACGAGAGCCCACCCCTCCCCTCTTCTTCCTGTTTCCACCTTTTATTGCTGAGTGTGACACCACATGGTATGGAATATCCCTTTGATTGGTTTAGATCAGCTGCCCTAGTGATGTTTCTCTCCTCACTTTTTTGCCCACCCCCTAGGAGGGTTAGAGAAAGGCCCAATGCTGTGCCACTGCTGCTCAGCAGTAGACACAACACTGGTGTGATAACACTGCTGTTCCAGCTACAAATACAGAGTACGGCACTGTATGGGCTGCTGCCGGGAAAGTTAACATTCCAGCCAGACCCAGTACACATACCCTTAGGCAGGTTACACCTTTGTACACATGCATAGTAAGATTCCAACGGCAGGAAGCTACTCACTTCTAGTTCCAAAACTTCTTCATATTTTCGACCCCAAGATGTGTTTTCCCACAAATTAGTCCAAGATAAATCTGCAGGCAAGGGAATCCCGATTAACGATACACTCTTATTCCCATGCTCTGTCAGATGGGTGCATACCCAACATCTCATCTTATTAATTACTTGAGATATTGTTTGTATCAGGGACAGGTGTAAGTTCTCATCCCAAGTTGCCCACCCCAAATCTGAGAACATCACCCCCGCAATCATTAGGATCTGGAAAATGGCAATTTTGCTGGTCCAATTGGGGTGGTGGTCCATATCCTCGCCGGGGCCTTCTTCACCTTTGAATAGTGGATCCAAGCTGCTTGCTCCTTAATCTTAATGGCAGTGTGTGTTGTCAGTAATACTTGGTATGGTCCCCTCCACTTCCCTTCCATTTTTCCTGTAGGGGTTGTCCTGAAAAAGTCTTTATATAATCCCCGAGCTTAAAGGGGTGGATTGGTTGATCCAACCCTCTAGCCCTGGTCCCTAAAACAAATTTATGTACTTTATTTAATTGTTTCTGAAGTTCAGATATATAAGCATATAAATATTCTGATCCTAACTGTGTTAGGTCCTCTCCACTAAATAGAAATTGATATGGCCTTCCATATAAGATTTCAAAGGGACTCATATTCCCTTTTATTTTAGGTTTAACTCTGATTATAAGTAATGCTAAAGGGAGGGATTGAGGCCATGACAAATTAGCCGATTTTAGCTATTTATTGTTTAATTAAATGGTTCATTTTTTTCTACCAGCCTGCGGCCTATAAGGAGTATGCAGTTGCCAATCTATCTTTAGAATCTTACTTATCTGTTGTACCACTTGCGCACAAAAATGTGAACCTCTATCAGAAGACATTGCTACTGGAATCCCAGAGCGTGGTATTACTTCATTTAACAAGACTTTAACCACTTTTGCTTTGTTTGTTCGACAGGGAAAGGCTTCAGGCCATCCTGAAAACGTGTCAGTCAGAACCAGTAAATCACGATACCTCCCTTTTCTAGGGAGTTCTGAAAAATCAATTTGCCACTGTTGCCCCAGATAATTTCCTTTACCGATTATTCCAAATTTTATTCTATTCTTGGTATTGGGGTTATTGTGTAAACAAATGCTCCATTGTTGAGTTACTTGTTTTATCATTGTATATAAATTTCGTCCCACTAATGTCTGACTCAGGCTCTTATGCAATATGTCAGCCCCCAGTGTGTTTTATTGTGTTCTGTAAGAACTATGGGCCATGTCAAATTAGAGGGTATTATTACGCAGTTATCTTTTAAATATACCCATCCATCTGGTTTCATTTTACCTTTCAAATCTTCAATTAATTTTAACTCTTCTTTTGTATAATTTGGCTTTTGGTTCATGTATATAGTTTGGATTTTACCATCTGGTATCAAAGACAATACCTTCACTTCAGTTATTTCAGCTGCCCGCTTAGCCTCCTGATCTGCCAATCGATTTCCAATTTCAAAATCGGTGTTCCCCTTTTGGTGTCCCCAACAATGCATGATAGCTACCTTTTCTGGTTGTTTTATAGCCCCTAACAATTTTAAAATATCTTCAACACGTTTTATCTGTTTTCCCTGAGTGGTCAGCAATCCCCGTTCTTTCCAAATCGCTCCATGAGCATGTACCACGCTGAATGCATATTTAGAATCTGTCCAAATATTGATTTTCCTTCCTGCTGCTAGTTCCAGCGCTCGCCTAAGAGCAATTGTCTCTGCTTTCTGGATGAATGTCCCAGGGGGTAATGGTTTGGACGCGATTACCTGTTGAGTGGTTGTAACGGCGTACCCTGCCTTACGTTGTCCTTGTTTCACAAAGCTGCTTCCATCAGTATACCAAGATTCGTCAGCATCTTCTAAAAGTTCTTCCTTAAGATTGGGTCGACTAGAATACACAGTCTCCATTGTTTCTATACAATCATGGGTTATGGGTTCATCCAGAGTTCCACTAAGGAAAGAAGCTGGATTTACGATGTTAGTGACCACAATTTCCACATCATCTTGTTCTACTAACATTGCTTGATATTTTAAAACCTCTGAGGTGAAAGCCAATGGTTTCCTTTTTGTTCCAAAACTGCTGAGGCCATATGGGAGACTAACACTGTCATTTTCTGTCCCATTGTAAACTTCTGAGCTTCTTGTATATTGATAACAACAGCTGCAACAACCCAAAGGCATCCAGGTTATCCTTTACTTACTTCATCTAATTGTTTAGAGAAGTAAGCTACTGCTCGTTTATAGGGACACAATCTTTGTGCTAGTACTCCCAAAGCTATCCCTTGTCTCTCATGAGAGAACAATCAAAAGGGTTTCGAGAGTTCCGGTAATCCCAAAGCCGGAGCTTGCATCAATTCTCGTTTAAGTTGTTTAAAGGCTTTTTGTGCTTCTCCAGTCCAGACTAACTTTGACTGGTTAATCTTTATCAATTCATATAGAGACTTTACCATTAGCCCATAATTATAAATCCAAAGGCGACACCAACCTGTCATTCCTAAAAAGGTTCGTAGCTCCTTTACCGTTTGAGGTTCTGGAGTCCGGCAAATGATCCCTTACGTTCAGTTAGTTCTCGTTGTCCTCCCGAAATTTCAAATCCCAAATAGGTCACTGTCCTGGTTTCAGTTGTAACAGAATTAATTTTCTTCCTAGTAGCTGGTGGAATGCTGTGTTTTGGCTTAGGTTGAGAAGAGTGCTGATAACACCCCGATGTTTTAATTGTTGCAGAGCAGTGTTTATACCAAGCCAAGGACATCTCAGCTTCTTGCTCTGTCCTGCCAACAGGCAGGCTGGGGGTGTAGCAAGAGCTGGGAGGGGACAGACCCAGGACAGGTAACCCAAACTGGCCAAAGGGGTATTCCATACCATCTGACGTCATGATAAACAATATATAGGGGTGGCTAGCCGGGGGAGGGGGGCCGGACTGCTTGGGGTTAGGCTGGGCATCGGTCAGCGGGTGGTGAGCAATTGCATGGTGCATCACTTGTTTGTACATATTAGTAGTAGTAGTACTATTATCATAATTGTATTATTATTGTTATTATTATTATTGTTATTGTTGTTGTTATTGTTATTATTATTTTCCTGTCTTATTAAACTGTCTTTATCTCAACTCACGGGCTTCAATTTCAATTTCTCTCCCCCGTCCCAGAGAGGGAGGGGGGAGGGGGAGCGAACGGCTGCGTGGTGTTTAGCTGCCGGCCGGGTTAAACCACGACAGTCTTTTTGGCGCCCAACATGGGGCCCGAAAGGTTGAGATAACGTCAGATCTGACCAGAGGGTGTTAAACTAAAATTGGTATAAGTATTAGACCTGCTTAATAGTCACTTGTCATAATGCTGATTGCTTTAATCTCAACTCTGCTGTGCCTGTTTTCCCAATTGAGTATTATAGCACGTTATTTTCCGTATGTGCTCTCTGTCATGTTGTTTATCCTCTCCGGGCCCTGGTTTCAGATCATTATGGTAGTGTGTGTTGTATCAGTGACTTATGAGATGATGAAATATCTGGCCATGACTCTAACCTGATATTTGTACTCAGTAACATCTTCGACTCTATACTTTGGAAACTGTATTTTGGAAACTATTAGCAATTATATCTGTTGCCTTTTTTCATTAGGGAGTCAATCTGTGGAGGGGAAAGGGGAAGATATTTTTTCTTACTTGATCACTCTCCCTTTCTCCTTCACCACCCCTGTATCCTCCTTGATCACTCTCCCTTCCTCCTTCACCACCCTCTTATCCTCCAAGCTTGTTACAATAGCTCTCCAAGATATTGAATATCCTTGGGATACTCAGACCAGCATAGTCTTGTTGTTCTGCCTCATGAATGCACTTCAGATTCTGCTTAAAGTTAAACAACTACTTAGGAAGCTCATCCGGAGATCTGCCCGGAGGCAGTACAGTTGTGGGTGGCAGGGAGTATGGGAGGATATGGGCAGGCATCTAGAGCAGTTGGCACCCCCAGTGTTTTGGAAATTCACCCCTGAACAACTGCAAAATCCTCAAAAACTGGAAGAATGCTTGAAAAAAAGGTGTCACGATTCTGACAGTTCCAAAGTAACGCAAATCATTGTAACATGCTGGGGCCTGGCTCATGCCTATCGAGCTGCCATTGATACTGCTATCAACTTAGTGACAGACCCTGCAGCCACTCCAAGTCCCGTGACAGATCCAACGGCCACTGTGACCACTACAGTGGACTCTGCAGCCGCTCCAGTCCCAGCTCCTGCAGCTGCTCCAGTCCCAGTTCCTGCAGCTGCTCCAGCTCCGATTCCTGCAGCTGCTCCAGCTCCTGTGGCTGTGTCAGAGAAACGAGCTGTAGCAGTGCAAGTTGACCCTGCAGAGGGTGTTCCAATCCCTGTAGCAGACCCTGTAACAGGGTCAGAGAAACGAGCTGTAGCAGTGCAAGTTGACCCTGTAGAGAAGGTGGAAAAATGGTATAGAGATTCAGGTCGTTTCGAACGCAGAGAGTCTTCTGCCAAATCTAGGTATAGAGACAACGATGACGCTGGGCCATCAGGGATTCAGGAGGAGGAAGATGAGGATGCTGAAAAATCAACAGTAACTACCCGAAGCCTAAACGAGCATGAGTTACGAGATGTGCGAAAAGATTTTGGTCGCTGTATAGGTGAGCACCTTGTCACCTGGCTGCTCCGGTGCTGGGACACTGGAGCCAATTGTGTGGAATTAGATGGCAGGGAAGCCAGGCGGCTGGGATCCCTTGCTCGAGACGCAGGCATTGACAAAGCAATTGCAGATGGAGCACAATCTCACAGCCTCTGGAGGCGTCTCCTCTCAGCTGTGAGGGAAAGGTATCCCTTCAAGGAAGAACTTTTATGTCTACTAGGCAAGTGGACCACTATGGAGAAGGGAATCCAGTACCTGAGTGAATTAGCTGTACAGGAAGTGACTTATGAGGATCCAGACCTCAGACAAACATCCACAGATCCAGATGAAGTCAGGTGTACACCACCCATGTGGCGGAAGTTTGTACGGAGTGCACCATCATCATATGCCAGCTCATTGGCAATAATGGCCTGGAAAGAGGATGAGGAACCCACAGTGGATGAAGTGGCTAAACAACTCCGGCAGTACAAAGAAAGTCTCTCCTCTTCCTTACAGGCCTGCATCTCAGCTGTGGAGAAACTTTCTGAAAAGGTTCACCAATTTGAAGAGAGATTATTCTCCTCCGCACCTGTACAAAGCAGTGTCTCAGCTATCAGGGGTAGGCGTTCATCCACACAAGGAAGACAATATGGTGGGTACTCACCCCGTGCCACACTGTGGTTTTACTTACGAGACCATGGAGAGGACATGAGAAAATGGGATGGAAAATCTACCGTGACCCTAAAGGCACGGGTACATGAGTTGCAAAAGAAAACAATCAGGAAAAAGGGATTCTCTGAAAAGTTTGCTGCTCCAACTTCCAGCAGACAGTCCTTCAAACACAGAAACGAAGGAGATTCTGACCAGGATTAGGGGGGCCCTGCCTCCAGCCAGGGGGAGGAAAGGGACAATCAAGTTTATTGGACTGTGTGGATTCGATGGCCTGGCACGTCAGACACACGGAAGTATAAGGCTTTAGTAGACACCGCTGCACAAGGTACTGTAATGCCATCAAGCTATAAAGGGCCAGAGCCCATCTGTATTTGTGGAGTGACAGGGGGATCTCAGCAGTTGACTGTATTGGAGGCTGAAGTGAGTCTGACTGGGAATGAGTGGGAAAAGCACCGCATTGTGACTGGCCCGGATGCTCCATGTATCCTTGGCATAGACTATCTTAGAAGAGGATATTTCAAGGACCCAAAAAGGTTCCGGTGGGCTTTTGGTATAGCTGCCTTAGAGACAGAAGGCATTAAACAATTATCTACCTTGCCTGGTCTCTCAGAGGACCCCTCTGTTGTGGGGTTGCTGAGGGTCGAAGAACACCAAGTGCCAATCGCTACCACAACTGTGCACCGGCGGCAATATCGCACTAACCGAGACTCCCTGATTCCCATCCATAAGCTAATTCGTCAATTGGAGAGCCAAGGAGTGATCAGCAAGACTCATTCACCTTTCAATAGTCCCATATGGCCAGTGCGAAAGTCTAACGGTGAGTGGAGACTAACAGTGGACTATCGTGGCCTGAATGAAGTGACGCCACCACTGAGTGCTGCAGTGCCGGACATGCTGGAACTTCAGTACAAACTTGAATCGAAGGCAGCCAAGTGGTACGCCACAATTGATATCGCTAATGCATTTTTCTCCATGCCTCTAGCAGCAGAATGCAGGCCACAATTTGCCTTCACTTGGAGGGGAGTCCAATATACTTGGAATCGGCTGCCCCAGGGGTGGAAACACAGCCCTACCATTTGCCATCGGCTGATCCAGTCTGCACTAGAGCAGGGGGAAGCTCCTGAACACCTGCAGTACATCGATGGCATTATTGTGTGGGGTGACAAAGCAGAGGAAGTTTTTGAGAAAGGGAAGAAAATAGACCAAATCCTTCTGAAAATCCTTCCAGTTTTGCCATAAAACAAAATAAAGTCAAAGGACCTGCATGAGAGATCCAGTTTTTAGGAATAAAATGGCAAGATGGACATTGTCAAATCCCAATGGATGTGATCAACGAAATAACAGCTATGTCTCCACCAACTAACAAAAAAGAAACACAAACTTTCCTAGGTGTTGTGGGGTTTTGGAGAATGCACATCCCAAATTACAGTCTGATTGTAAACCCGCTCTACCAAGTAACCCGTAAGAAGAATGAGTTTGTATGGGGCCCTGAACAACGACAAGCCTTTGAAAAAATCAAGCAGGAAATAGTCCACGCAGTAGCCCTTGGGCCAGTTCGAACAGGACCAGATGTAAAGAATGTGCTCTACACTGCAGCCGGGGAGAACGGCCCCACCTGGAGCCTCTGGCAGAAAGAACTTGGGGAAACTCGAGGTCGGCCCCTGGGGTTTTGGAGCCGGGGATACAGAGGATCTGAGGCCCGCTATACTCCAACTGAAAAGGAGATATTGGCAGCATATGAAGGAGTTTGATCTGCTTCGGAGGTGGTCGGTACTGAAGCGCAGCTCCTCCTAACACCCCGATTGCCGGTACTAGGCTGGATGTTCAAGGGAAGGGTCTCTTCTACGCATCATGCAACTGATGCTACGTGGAGCAAGTGGGTTGCACTGATCACTCAGCGGGCTCGAATAGGAAACCCCAGTCGCCCAGGAATATTGGAAGTGATTATGGACTGGCCAGAAGGCAAATACTTTGGGATATCATCAGAGGAGGAGGTGGGTCGTGCTGAAGAAGCCCCACTGTACAACCAGTTACCAGAGAATGAAAAGAAATATGCCCCGTTCACTGATGGGTCCTGTCGTATTGTGGGGAAGCACTGGAGATGGAAGGCTGCCGTATGGAGTCCTACACGACGAGTTGCAGAAGCTGCTGAGGGAGAAGGTGAATCGAGTCAGTTTGCAGAAGTGAAGGCCATTCAGCTGGCTTTAGACATTGCTGAACGAGAAAAATGGCCAGTTCTCTATCTCTACACCGATTCATGGATGGTAGCAAATGCCCTGTGGGGATGGTTACAGCAATGGAAGCAAAACAACTGGCAGCATAGGGGCAAACCCATCTGGGCTGCTGCATTGTGGCAAGATATTGCTGCTCGGGTAGAGAACCTGGCTGTGAAAGTACGCAACGTAGATGCTCATGTGCCCAAGAATCGGGCTACTGAAGAACATCAAAACAACCAGCAGGTGGATCAGGCTGTTAAGATTGAAGTAGCTCAGGTGGACCTGGATTGGCAGCATAAAGGTGAATTATTTATAGCCCGATGGGCCCATGACACCTCAGGCCATCAAGGTAGAGATGCAACATACAGATGGGCTCGTGATTGAGGGGTGGACCTGACCATGGACGCTATAGCACAGGCTATTCACGACTGTGAAACATGTGCTGCAATCAAGCAAGCCAAACGGTCAAAGCCTCTTTGGTATGGAGGACGATGGCTGAAAGATAAATATGGAGAGGCCTGGCAGATTGATCACATCACACTCCCTCAAACTCGCAATGGCAAGCGCCATGTACTTACAATGGTGGAAGCAACCACCAGATGGCTGGAAACATATCCTGTGCCTCATGCCACCACCCGGAACACTATCCTGGGCCTTGAAAAGCAAGTCCTATGGCGACATGGTACCCCAGAAAGAATAGAGTTAGACAATTGAACTCATTTCTGAAACAACCTTATAGAAACTTGGGCCAAAGAACATGGTATTGAGTGGGTGTATCACATCCCCTATCGTGCACCAGCCTCCGGGAAAGTTGAACGATACAATGGACTGTTAAAGACTACATTGAAAGCAATGGGTGCTGGGACATTCAAAAATTGGGATACGCATTTGGCAAAGGCCACCTGGTTAGTCAATACTAGGGGATCTGCCAACCGAGATGGACCTGCCCAATCAAACCTGTTACGTACTGTAGATGGCGATAAAGTTCCTGTAGTGCATGTAAGAAATATGCTGGGTAAAACAGTCCGTGCTACTCCTGCCTCAGGAAAAGGCAAACCTATTCGTGGAATTGTTTTCACTCAGGGACCTGGATACACTTGGTGGGTGATGCAAAAGAACGGAGAGGTCCGGTGTGTACCTCAAGGAGATTTAATACTGGGTGAGAATAGCCCATGAACTGAATTGTACCATGTTAATTACTATATAATACTGTATGTTATCACTATCATGACTACTATAGGTGACTAATTAGAATGTATGGAAAAGAGTGTAACCTGAGCATGACATAAATGGTATGGAATAAGGGGTGGATAGATGTCCTGGTTTCAGTCAGAACAGAATTAATTTTCTTCCTAGTAGCTGGTGGAATGTTATGTTTTGGCTTAGGACGAGAAGAGTGCTGATAACACCCTGATGTTTTAATTGTTGCAGAGCAGTGCTTCTACAAAGCCAAGGACATCTCAGCTTCTTGCTCTGTCCTGCCAACAGGCAGGCTGGGGGTGCAGTAATTGCTGGGAGGGGACAGACCCAGGACAGGTGACCCAAACTAGCCAAAGGGGTATTCCATACCATCTGATGTCAGGCTAATACCATCTGATGTCAGGCTAAACAATACATAGGGGTGGCTCCAGCTCCGCTGAAAAGATATTTTTTCTTACTTGATCACTCTCCCTTTCTCCTTCACCACCCCTGTATCCTCCTTGATCACTCTCCCTTCCTCCTTCACCACCCTCTTATCCTCCAAGCTTGTTACAATAGCTCTCCAAGATATTGAATATCCTTGGGATACTCAGACCAGCATAGTCTTGTTGTTCTGCCTCATGAATGCACTTCAGATTCTGCTTAAAGTTAAACAACTACTTAGGAAGCTCATCCGGAGATCTGCCCGGAGGCAGTACAGTTGTGGGTGGCAGGGAGTATGGGAGGATATGGGCAGGCATCTAGAGCAGTTGGCACCCCCAGTGTTTTGGAAATTCACCCCTGAACAACTGCAAAATCCTCAAAAACTGGAAGAATGCTTGAAAAAAAGGTGTCACGATTCTGACAGTTCCAAAGTAACGCAAATCATTGTAACATGCTGGGGCCTGGCTCATGCCTATCGAGCTGCCATTGATACTGCTATCAACTTAGTGACAGACCCTGCAGCCACTCCAAGTCCCGTGACAGATCCAACGGCCACTGTGACCACTACAGTGGACTCTGCAGCCGCTCCAGTCCCAGCTCCTGCAGCTGCTCCAGTCCCAGTTCCTGCAGCTGCTCCAGCTCCGGTTCCTGCAGCTGCTCCAGCTCCTGTGGCTGTGTCAGAGAAACGAGCTGTAGCAGTGCAAGTTGACCCTGTAGAGAAGGTGAAAAAATGGTATAGAGATTCAGGTCGTTTCGAACGCAGAGAGTCTTCTGCCAAATCTAGGTATAGAGACAACGATGACTGCTGGGGGGTGCAGTAATTGCTGGGAGGGGACAGACCCAGGACAGGTGACCCAAACTAGCCAAAGGGGTATTCCATACCATCTGACATCATGATAAACAATATTATAGGGGTGGCTAGCCGGTGGGAGGGGGCCGGACTGCTCGGGGTTAGGCTGGGCATCGGTCAGTGGGTGGTGAGCAATTGCATTGTGCATCACTTGTTTGTACATATTATTAGTAGTAGTACTATTATCATAATTGTATTATTATTATTATTGTTATTGTTATTGTTATTATTATTTTCCTGTCTTATTAAACTCTCTTTATCTCAACTCACGGGCTTCACTTTCCATTTCTCTCCCCCGTCCCAGAGAGGGAGGGGGGAGGGGGAGCGAACGGCTGCGTGGTGTTTAGCTGCCGGCCGGGTTAAACCACGACAGGTCTGCATCTAGAGATGTCTTTTATATTTATCGTGCTGTTGTGGAGATGGGTCCTCTGGCTTTGGTCATGGTTTTTCATGTTCTGCAATTCTCTCCCAAGAAGAAGCCCTTGTTGGGCGGAGAGGTAGAGGTGTGCTCCAGAGACACAGTGATGGCAAGGAGTCCTCCACTTCATTCTTCCACTTTTTCCAGCTGGAAGCATTCATAGTTGTCAACTGAATTGGTTTAGAGGAGTAGGAAACACAGCATTGCTGGATTTCTGCTTTCTCCTAGATCTTAGCAGACCACATGATGATAGTTGTTCTTGTTTTATGTTCTTATGGTACGTTATGCTATTATACATTTTTTCTATGTTATGTTATTTTATGTTCTTATGTTATGTTCTTATGTTCACAATAGAACTCATTTCCAATACTGCCTCAGAGACACCTGGGCCAAAGAGCAGGGCCTTGAGCGGGTAGCTCACCTTGAGCGAGCTCATTTCCTTCCCAGTAGCTGAAATATGCCGTTTTGGGGGCATTTGGGGGCTACAGCGTGCTGCTGAGAGGGATGTTGGAGCTCCTGCAGGGCAGTGCTTCCACTAAGGCAAGGCCTTTTCTGCATCTTCTACTGCCCTGCAAGCGAGGATGCTTGGGGCACACAAGAAGCTGGCAGAGGACACAGCTGCAGGGATTGCAGGGATTCCTAAAGCCATAGCCAAATACAAGAAAGACAGGAGGACGTGATGCTTCCAAGAGAAAGGAGCTTGCTTTTGGGTCAAAATCCATCCATTTTTCAGGGCAGCAAGAGATGCTGTGCATTTCTCTCGTCCCCCTCAGACAGCCACTGGGTGACGATGGTGCCAAGTGTCTTGAAAGAGACCTTGCTTTCTCAGGCCCAGGTGTCCAGCTGCACACCAAGGCCATCCCTGGCTTCCAGGCACAGTTGCCAGGCCCAAGGCCGAGCTCCCCTGCGAACCCCCAGCCCAGCAGACCTTGCTCCTGGCATTGTGGAGCAGCCATTTCATGGCAGCCTTTTCTCCTGGCAGTCATCTTAGCGCCGAGAGCTCTGCCACCGGGATGCCTGAGAGCACAGGAAACACACACACAAAGAAAACAACAACAACAACAAAAAACCACCATTGGGTGACTTCTTGTGAACGCAGCGATCATTTAATCCCTTTGTTTTCCCAGGTGGTGTGGATGATACTGGCTGCACTGTTGGAGTTTGGATTTGGAGAGGAACACATGAGCACAATCGTATGTTGCATCAGAAGTAGTCAGCATTGTGGAGAAGGTGGGCGTCATTGCCGGCGTCCTAGTGAATGCTGATACTCTTTTTGCAGCTGATGATGAGCCTGGCACTTGACTAAGATGACAATCAGTGCCTGTGCGTTTCTTGAGGCGGAGGGACTTTACCATCCAGCAACCTGAGAGCTAAGTTGGGGGGCACCTGATATTTGCATATCTGGGGTGGCTAATGGGAGCTGGAAGTCAGAGCAGCGTGGAGCCAGCTGGCTGAATAGACTTGGTGCCACGGTGAGGGTGGTTCAGGCTGGGTCATGTTCAGGCTGCTTGTGGCTGGGTCACCAGCCTAATAGAAGCAGCAGGATTATTTTGTAGCTTGAGTGCGTGTGCCAGGCATGACAGTTTCCTTCTGTTCGTCTGTCCTGTAGTGTTGCTTCTGCAATGTCTGTTCTGTGCTTCTCAGGTCTTGATATCCTCCTAGCTTTTTACACTGGACTGACTAGACATGAGACTTGATAGCGGTGCTGAAGGGCCTCAATGCTTGTTTTGTCATCATGACTCTGATCCGAGCACTTCTTGTCTTGCAGTCACTGCTTGAAGTACAGATCTGTTTCAGGACTTTTGCATCGTATTCAGTTTGAGATCACGTCTGTTTCCATCCTCACTCTTGAAGAAGTCATCTGGGCTGCATCAGGAGCTCTTGCTTGGGAATTGATTTCCTGTCTTCCTATGGAGTTTACACTCCCCATCCTTCTGGTCTCTTGTCTTGAAGGTAGGCTTTTTAGGCCTCCATCATCCCAGTTCTGGCAGTTGCTTCCAGTCACATGTCATGACATTTGAGTCTCTCCTTGGGTCTGCTACAGAGCACCTGTTCTGACTTGCTGTTGCCATAGGGCTTCCCTCTGGGGGTCACTTTTTCTTGCGCCTTGTGTTGTGTGTTTTGTTTGTAGTGTTTGTGGCGTGCCTGTGTGTATGTGTTTGGTCTGGAGCTGTCCTGCCTGGCAGTTAGTGATTAACGTGGTAGTCCATGGGTGTACTAATACATTGTCCGGACTGTTTTGGCAAAGACATACGGTCTGCCTCTGGGCTACTGAAGGGCTGCTGGCACAATATATCTGTTTGCGAGTAACTGCTCGCTTACCTCTCTTCATTTAAAAAATTGTAAACTGTAATTGCAATCGAATTTGGGACCCAGTCATGTTTGACAACTGGGGGCTTGTCCGGGAGGACTTTGGTTCCTGAATTCTTATTTGATCTAGGAGAGGCGCCCCACCATGTGGTGGCTGCTGTTCGAGTCGGGTCAGGACTAATGGCATCTTGAACCTGAATAAAGGTAAGCAAAGGTTTTGATTTTTTTTTTCACCTCCCTTGCTGGTTGCAGCACTATATTTTGCCCGTAATTCTGCGTGTGAAGCTCCAAATGAAGACAACCCAGTCGTAGCGTTTAAAGCGTATACTGTTCTGTTGAGTGGGATTTGGTTGCCTGTGTGTGTAAGAGTGTGACTGAGACAGAATTTAGTTCCAAAGCGATTGTGGAGGTCTTCTAACTGCGGTTCCAATCTCCCACGAGGGACTTGGCTGGTGAAGGACCGAAGCGATTCCTATAGGATTTGTGGGTGCGTGATAGATCTTAAACCCTCTGTAAGACACTCTTACTAAGGTAACCAAAGGCTGTGGGAATTGCCACAGTAAAATTCCTAGATGGGTCAGACAAAATTGAAGACCAGGGACCAGAAGAAAGGGAGCAAATTACCAGACATACCACCAGAAAGTCCATTAGGAATAACAGAAATTGGAACGATAGGGGCCCCAGAAAAGGAAAAGGTAAATAAAAAACAGTCCAGTATTGTGTGATAGAATGGCCAAAGGAGCCTTTAAGATCACATGTCTTTCGGTCTGTTTTTCGATCCTTTGAAGACTGGATTTGTCAGGCCTGAAACACACATGTTAATTCGAAAGAACCTTTTTGCTGGGAAGAAAGTGATTATGCAGGATTATGGATCAGGAGGACTTCATGTCCTTTTCCAGCCTCAATATTTACACTAAAAGCAGATAAGAAATTTGAAGAAGAAGAAGAACAGGAAAAAGAAAAAGAAAACAAACGGGAGCCGTTGGATAACCTACCATCTCCATATCCTAACAATCCACCTCCGGTGGCTGTGGTATCTCTAGCAGTACCACCGTTGCCCCTGCTTCCACCACCATCAGCACCAGAATGAGACCGACCTCCGGCTGCATGCAGGAGAAGTAGGACTGCCATATCTGAGAGAGCTTTTCTATATCCCTTAAGGGAGGTAACTGGTGTATAACTGGGTTGGAGTTTTAACAGTTAGGGTTTTAAGGGTTTCAGGGTTATTGTGTTAGGGTTTTAGAATTTTTTGGGTTGTAGTGTTGATAGGTTTTTTAGTGTTAGGGTCCTAGGGTTTTATTTTTGGTCAGTTACTTAGGGTTAGTGTTTTAAGATTTTTTTTTTTTTTTTTTTTTTTTTTGAGGTTAGGTTCTCCAGGGTTTGGGTTTTGAGCGTCCTACTGTTTAGGATGTGCAAAGCCATAACCCAACTGCTTTGGGTTGGCTTTGGGTTTTAAGCATCTTAGGTTTTGGGTTATGGTGTTGAGCGTCCTAATGTTTTGGGTTAGGGCTTTGGGTTTTAAGTATCTTAATTTTTGGGTTAGAGTTTTGTGTGTCTTAATGTTTTCAGTTTGTGTTTAGAGCGTCCTAAAGTTTAGGGTTTTGGTTTGTGTTTTCAGCGTCCTAATGTTTAGAGTTAGGGTTTTGAGCATCCTACTGTTTTGGGTTGGCTTTGGGTTTTGAGCATCTTAATTTTGGGGTTAGGGCTTCAAGTGTTCTAATTTTGTTGTTTAGGGCTTTGAGAATCCTAATGTTTTGAATATGGGTTTTGAGCGTTTTAAGTGTTTGGGTTAGGGCTTTTAGGCATAGGACTTCAGGGGTTTAGTGTGGTAAATGTTATAAATTAGACCACACAATTTACTGGTCTATTGAAATTATTTTATTAATCAAGTAAGCAGACACAAGCAAAACAGCGCTGGGCGGCTGGAGAGTCTCCGCTCCGCAACAGCACGCAACTTCCCTTTCCAGTGTTGCTGTTTTATAGCAGTTGAATTCCGGCTTATCAGGACTTGTTGAACTGGCTGAGGCTGCGCAGTCTATTGTTGAGGGGGGGGGGGGGTCGTTATTCCTCTGCTTCATGTTCAGGTGGGGGTAGTGAAGCAGCAAAAAGGATGTCTTGTGGTTGATTCAAAGATCGAAGCCGTAATTCCTTTAAGTGGTATATTCTTTATTGCAGCGCTGGATGCACGGGGGATCTCTCCACCTATCGTGCATACCCAAAGCAAAAAGCAGTCTTGAATTTATCCAATCAATCTATCAATATTCTACAAGCACCTATACATATGCATTACCTATCCCCGCCTTCCCTCGCTTCTCATGCTAATTAGTCTTTTGGCACCTTGCGCCTGCGCAGAGCCTTCCAAGAATTGTGGGCAGGGGTCTTTGGGACGTGGGCAGGGGTCTCTGGGAGGAAGACCCCGAGTCTTCCTCGCAGTGTACTTTTCACCTTTGGTCAGGAATCTGCTGAATTGGCATGTTTCTTAATTGCGAGAGCTGGTTGTTGCCAATTCTTCCGTTTGTTGTATCTTTATAATGAATTCCAATGTCCAGTTTTGAGATTTATAGTCCTTACGTTTGTTTCTCTGTCCGTCTGCCGCTTCCTTATCATGAGTTTCAGTGTCTTGTTTCGAGATATACAGTCCATGTCTGGGGATTGTCCTTGCCTCCCCAATGCCTCCCCAATACCTCCTTAATCAATCCCCCCTTTTCTTTTCCCATGCAAATTCTTTTGCATCAGATACTTTCATTATTTACAGTAACACAACAAAGCAGGCATCTAAACAACATGCACACAAATATTCCTAATACTACTAATACGATTAGAGCAATGAATACTTGTTTCAACCATTGGAAATTGGGCAACCAGGAGGTTAACTTATTCCATATTTCACTAAAACTCCATGAAAGATCATCTTTACTGATCTCATGTAGGATCCTTGTCTGCTTCCATATTTCTTCCAGGTCGGTAGAGATCCTTCCACTCTGATCTACATACATACAACAACTTGTGTTTATTACTGTACAGACTCCCCCTTGAGTGGCCAGTAACAAGTCTAGGGTCATCCGATTTTGTAATACTACCTGTGATAAACTAGGTATCTCTTCTTGTTGAGCCTTTATAGCATACAGAATTTTGTTTTCTAACTTCTCTATAATTGCAGAAATATTAACTATTGCCTTTTCCAATTCACTCACTCCTAACCATGTGATAAACCATCACACAAAACTATGAAAAGGGGTGTGTCTCTCTACCAATGTATTGTTAATTTTTCATCTGATTCTCTGCATATGAGTTCTCAAGTAACCTCGAGGCACTACATCATGTACTGTCATATTGGGGATTACCGCTCCAAGAGTGCAAGTTCCCTTCCAATTCTCAGGCAAGACCTTACGGGCTGTATCGTTGCATAGCCAATACCACCCTTTTCCTTCTGGAACCGTCCAGCTGGTTGAATTTGCCCAGCCGCTAGTCGTACTAATATCAATTGTTCAATTACAAGATGTCTGATTTCCCACATAAGTAGTATCCGTATTTATACAATGCTGTTTTCCTATACCCTTAGGCGGGTTACACCTTTGTACACATACATAATAGGATTCTAACGGCATGAAGCTACTCACTTCTAGTTCCAAAACTTCTTCATATTTTCGACCCCAAGATGTGTTTTCCCACAAATTAGTCCAAGATAAGTTTGCAGGCAAGGGAATCCCGATTAACGATACACCCTTATTCCCATGCTGTGGCAGATGGGTGCATACCCAACAGTTCGTCTTATTAGTTACTTGAGAAATTGTTTGTATTAAGGTCAGGTGTAAGTTCTCATCCCAAGTTGCCCACCCCGAATCCGAGAACCGCACCCCTGCAATCATTAGGATCTGGAAAACCGTAATTTTGTTGGTCCAATTGGAGTGGTGGTCTATATCCTCGCCGGGACCTTCTTCACCCTTGAATTGTGGATCCAAGCTGCTTGCTTCTTAATCTTAATGGCGGTGTGTGTTGTCAGTAATACTTGGTATGGTCCCATCCACTTTCCTTCCATTTTTCCTGTAGGGGTTGTCCTGAAAAAGTCTTTATATATATATAATTCCCGAGCTTAAAGGGGTGGATTGGTTGATCCAACCCTCTAGCCCTGGTCCCTAAAACAAATTTATGTACTTTATTTAATTGTTTCTGAAGTTCAGTTATATAAGCATATAAATATTCTGATCCTAACTGCGTTAGGTCCTCTCCACTAAATAGAAATTGCTATGGCCTTCCATATAAGACTTTGAAGGGACTCAAATTCCCTTTTATTCTAGGTTTAACTCTAATTCCAAGTAATGCTAAAGGGAGGGATTGAGGCCATGACAAATTAGCTTCTTATCCAATTTTAGCTATTTATTGTTTAATTAAATGGTTCATTTTTTCTACCTGTCCACTTGCCTGTGGTCTATAAGGAGTATGCAGTTGCCAATCTATCTTTAGAATCTTACTTATCTGTTCTACCACTTGTGCACAAAAATGTGAAACTCTATCAGAAGACATTGCTACTAGAATCCCAAAGCATGGTATTATTTCATTTAACAAGACTTTAACCACTTCTCTTGCTTTGTTTGTTCGACAGGGAAAGGCTTCAGGCCTTCCTGAAAACGTGTCAGTCAGAACCAGTAAATAATGATACCCCCCTTTTCTAGGGAGTTCTGAAAAATCAATTTGCCACTGTTGCCCCGAATAATTTCCTTTACCGATTATTCCAAATTTTATTCTATTCTTGGTATTGGGGTTATTGTGTAAGCAAATGCTACATTGTTGAGTTACTTGTTTTATCATATCATCCCACTAATGTCTGACTCAGGCTCTTATGCAGTGTGCCAGCTCCCCAGTGCGTTTTATTGTGTTCTGTAAGAACTATGGGCCATGTCAAACTAGAGGGTATTACTATGTGGTTATCTTTTAAATATACTCATCCATCTGGTTTCATTTTACCTTTCAAATCTTCAATTAATTTTAACTCTTCTTTTGTATAATTTGGATATAGTTTGGATTTTACCGTCTGGTATCAAAGACAATGCCTTCACCTCAGTTATTTCAGCTGCCTGCTTAGCCTCTGCCAATCGATTTCCAATTTCAAAATCAGTGTTCCCCTTTTGGTGTCCCTGACAATGCATGATAGCTACCTTTTCTGGTTGTTTTACAGCCTCTAACAATTTTAAAATTTCTTCAGCATACTTTGTGTTTTCACTGAGCGGTCAGCAATCCATGTTCTTTCCAAATTGCTCCATGAGCATGTACCACGCCAAATGTATATTTAGAATCTGTCCAAATATTTACCCTTTTTCCTGCTGCCAGTTCCAATGCTCCCGTGAGAGCAACTATCTCCGCCTTTTGAGCTGATGTTCCAGGGGGTAAAGGCTTAGACTCGATTACCTGCTGAGTAGTTGTTATAGCATATCCAGCTTTACGTTGTCTTTGCATAACAAAACTGCTCCCATCCGTGAACCAAGTTTCTTCCGCATCTTCCATGGGCTCCTCCTTAAGGTCTGGTCGGCTGGAATACACAGTCTCTATAGTTTCTAAACAATCGTGAATCACAGGCTGTGCCGGAGCATCACTAAGAAAAGAGGCTAGATTCACAATATTAGTTATCACAATTTCCACGTTGTCCTGTTCTACCAATATTGCTTGATATTTCAAAATCATCAATTCTTGTTTAAGTTGTTTAAAGACTTTTTGTGCTTCTCCAGTCCAGACTAACTTTGACTGGTTAATCTTTATCAATTCACATAGAGGCTTTACCAATAGTCCATAATTATAAATCCAAAGGCGACACCAACCTGTCATTCCTGAAAAGGTTTGTAGCTCCTTTACCATTTGAGGTTCTGGAGTCCGGCAAATGACTTCCTTATGTTCAGTTCCTAGTTCTCGTTGTCCTTCCGAAATTTCAAATCCCAGATAGGTCACACTTTGTTGAGCCAGCTGGACTTTCTGTCAAGAGACTTGATATCCATTTAAACCCAGAAAATTAAGACGACTTATAGTCCATTGAATACAACTCCCTTTAGTCTCAGTAGCTATTAAGAGATCATGTACATATTGTAACAAAGCACCTTCAGTGTCCGGAGGTATCCATGTTTCGAGTTCCCTTGCTAATTGGTTTCCAAAAATAGTGGGGCTATTCTTGAATCCTTGAGGTAGTAATGTCCACGTAAGCTGCGTCTTTCTGCCTGAATCGGGATTTTCCCATTCAAAGGCGAATAGGTTTTGGCTTTCTGTGGCTAAGCCTAGGCAGAAGAAGGCGTCTTTTAAATCCAGCACGGTAAACCAGACTTGACTATTCTTTAATTTAGTCAGCAAAGTATAAGGGTTTGCCACTACTGGATGTATATCCTCAGTGATTTTATTTATGGCCCTCAAATCCTGAACTAGCCTATAGCTTTTTCATCTGCCTTTTTAATTGGCAATATGGGTGTATTGTATTCTGATTCGCATTCAATCAATAATCCATACTGTAAAAATTTATTAATTATCTCTTTAATTCCTTTCCTATCTTCTATCCTCAAAGGATATTACTTAACCTTAACGGGTTTCTGTCCTGGCTTTAATTTAATAATTATTAAGGTCACATTTTTAGCTCTTTCAGGGGTTTCAGTAGCCCAAACTCCTGGACATACTTGATCTGTGATCTCTAAAGGTATTTCACTTTTAGGGTCAGTTTGTATTAGTGCCAAGCTTAACACATTTGTTAGTTGTTCTTCTCCTATTCTTAATTCCATTTTCCCTTTTTCAAAGACAATTTCTGCTCCTACTTGCTCTAATAAATCTCTACCTAAGAGTGCCCATGAGGAGCTAGGCATATATAAAAATCTGTGTATGCCCCATTGCTTCCCTAACTTGTACTTCAAAGGTTCACAAAAATAAGCCTTTTCGGTTACACCTTGTCCTGGTTTCAGTTAGAACAGAGTTAATTTTCTTCCTAGTAGCTGGTAGAATGCTATGTTTTGGCTTAGGATGAGAAGAGTGCTGATAACACCCTGATGTTTTAATTGTTGCAGAGCAGTGCTTATACCAAGCCAAGGACATCTCAGCTTCTTGCTCTGTCCTGCCAACAGGCAGGCTGGGGGTGCAGTAAGAGCTGGGAGGGGACAGACCCAGGACAGGTGACCCAAACTAGCCAAAGGGGTATTCCATACCATCTGATGTCAGGCTAAACAATACATAGGGGCGGCTAGCCAGGGGGAGGGGGCCGGACTGCTTGGGGTTAGGCTGGGCATCGGTCAGCGGGTGGTGAGCAATTGCATTGTGCATCACTTGTTTGTACACATTATTAGTAGTGGTACTATTATCATCATTGTATTATTATTATTATTATTATTATTATTATTATTATTATTATTATTATTATTATTATTATTATTATTATTATTATTATTTTGTCTTATTAAACTGTCTTTATCTCAACTCACGGGCTTCACTTTCCATTTCTCTCCCCCGTCCCAGAGAGGGAGGGGGAGGGTGAGCGAACAGCTGCGTGGTGTTTAGCTGCCGGCCGGGTTAAACCACAACACACCTTTTACCCTAACATAATAATTCTGTGAAGGCATTAATGCTTGATTTAGAACTGAATACGTTGCCCCATATCAATAAGAAATTTCACTTCCATTCCTCCCCTAGCTTCATTATAACCAGTGGAGGATCCGCTAGGGTAGATTCCCCAGGTCCCCGTTATTCCTGTTGAAATCAGGGGTCGATTACCCTAGGAAAAGGCTAGTCAATTTGTCCTCCAAAGCCAGGTCCAAACCGTTTTGTTTTATTTATTTATTTATTTATTTTCATTACATTTCAGAGTTGGTCCAAAAATTCCATAGGGGTTTCTTTTAGACCTTGTTGGAAGCATATTCTCAATTCCCAATTCATCCAGGTTTTAGTATTTACTTAACCGTTCATAATTTTCAGGATGATTTGGGTCTTAGTGGGGGTCGGTCAGGGGAATGCAATTGTCCACAGTTCCCTGAGCGGTCCCATCGGCAATCTGAGCTCGCACATGAACTCAGGTTGTTTTAAGAGTTAACTGCTTTTCTGTTTCTGTGAGAACTCTCTCGGACTCATCATGGTCCCTTTGCCCCAAAGGGCTAACACCCGTGATTTTAAGATCTCTGCCTCTGGCAGAGGCAGAACTATTAACATTCCTACATCCTCTTTCCCTGCTCATTCAACTTCAAACACCTTTAACACTTTCAACAACCCTTTTAACACTTCCTTTATCTTTCTCCAGCCTGTACTTCTCTAATGCCATCATCAAAGGCTCAGTCAGGGGCCAACTTAATTCCGTACCTTTTCCCACCAAGATGCTGAAACATCAGTATACAACATTTCATCCTGTTCTGCTTCTCAAAAAACAACATTAACTGTAGCAAAATATTATAGTTTAAAGTTCCATTTAGGGGCCACTTTTCTCCACATTCCAGCTTATAAAGCGGCCACCACTGATTACGATATTTTATCAATGTTTTCCTGTTCACACTTCCACCGGCAGATCCTCCAATATCCTTCCAGTGACTTAAAACACATCCTAACACACTTTTCTTTAAAATTTCACTGCTTGTTTGCCCCCCCATTTTCCAGTTTACACTTTCAGAATACACATGTTACTTACAAAAGCGTATCACAAAACGTATCACTCACAAAAATACGGGCACGCAATATCTTTCAGTAGCGATGTCACAAAACTACTATTACCAGCAATATTGCCAAAATCACAATAACAATAGTCAGAGTCAAATTCCACATGTGATAAGTCAGAAAACCGAACTGTGTAACACCGTAACGATATCTTTCTTATAACAATGCCACGAACCTACTATTACCACCAGGAAAATAGCCAAAATCGCAGTAACAATAACCAGA